>NW_016196216.1:0-2943 GCF_001687245.7 Rhagoletis zephyria | reverse complement strand
TATTTTGTGATATTAGGTACAATCTGAAATTTGCATTTTTCATCCCTGGTACACAGATTTTAGTGAGNATAAGGCCAAAAAATAACAAAAACAAATAAAATTTATAAAAAAAAAACTACAAATGAATGGTGTAACTTTTTTTAGGTACAATCTGTCTCATTTAGGTACATTTATTTTGTGATATTAGGTACAATCTGAAATTTGCATTTTTCATCCCTGGTACACAGATTTTAGTGAGCGGACGTTTTGTGCGATACTATTTTCAGCACAAACGGGCTTTTACAAGATATGCATTTGCATATGTAAATGCTACTTATTTGTATGTCCCCGTATATTAAAATGTCTCAGAAAAGTAGCATTTACATGTGGGGATACATATATTGTAAGAATGCTTTAATACTCTCCCATTAATGCATTTTTGTATGTTTGAAACATTAATACAGCCATATGCATACAGCAGTAGTACTAGTGTATGGTTAGAGTACGCATACGCTCTGAGAAACCACGCGTGTTAAATGGAAATGAAGGTTTATTTACACTGGCATGCATACACAGCAACAAGTTCATGCCACCAACAGCGATGTCGTATGCATAAAATTTCTTCTAGGTAGTTACATATGTTTACATATATTTGCCAACATTTTTTTAAGAAAATCCCCTAAAAATATATCTAGCCCGATTGGGTCGGCTTAAAATGCGTTACGATGTCTTTAAAATAAATAAACTGCTTTATGTGTACAGCGGTCTGTGTAACAAAGCTCAATGGTATTGATAAGCCTGTATTGTGCATGCTCAAAGAATGCATGCCATCCAGTACTGCTGGAGTCAATCGCTACTTTTGAACCGCTACTGCACCGACTCCTAGGTAAGTAGCTACTCTATTAACCCGTGGTAGTGCAGAGTCGAACCAGTCGGAAGCAGAATAGCGAAAAACTACGACAGAGGGCGCCCATATATCACGCAAGTGGACATTGCCTTGTAAAAGTAATCGCTGAAATCCACTGCAAGTAGTCGGTCGGTAATTTACGGAGTTTGTCAGGTAGCTACCGATTCATTAGCCCTGTAGTCGCTCCTCCGTACTGCTGGGTATAATTTAAGTACATATACACATACATATGTATATGGGTAAAGCTTCCTAAAGTGGGGCCCGAATTTACCAAGATTAATATTTTTCAATAATATTCAGGCAACGCCGAGTTTTGTAGTCGAAAAGAACACAGTGTAAATTTTGTTGCGAAATTCCAAATAGTTTTTTTTTTATCAACGATTGAAAATTTTTGCAGTGTTTTGGAAATTTTTATTTTTCTTTGAAAGTAAGTATCCGAATGAAACATTTTTTTGGGGTGCAGATTTAAAAAACAATAAACTATACAATGAAATTATTTGCGTTACAAAAATATTTTTTTTTGCTTTTCAATCATTTTTTTATGAAAAATTAAACTTTTAAGCAATTTCTGCATCTCGTGGACGAAAATTTTTAACAACAACTTCTGTCATAAACATTTCTGCATTTATCTGTGAAAAAATGCGTGCATTTCGATATAGTTTGGTCGGAATGCATTTTTACTATTTTGAATTTTGCAAAAAAATTTGCACAGTGTACTTTTCTACTACGAAACTCGGCGCTGCCTGAATATCATTGAAAAATATTAATCTTGGTAAATTCGGGGCCCACTTGAGGAAGTCTTACCCATATGTGTGTGCGTACCTGTACAGCAGTGATGGGCAAACTTAAGTACTTTTATTTTGAAAGTACCAGTTAGGGTACTAAACACTCAAATACTTATTATTTGGAGATGTCTAAATATTCAGTTAAAACAAACTTAGGTATTTAGGAGCTGTTAGACATTAAAGCACAAAAAAATCAAAGTATTAAGCAAATGCTAAATACTCTGGTCAAAAGTACTCAGGTACCTTGGAGATGCAAAATACTTTTACTAAAGTACTCAGTAGATAGCTGGATGTTTGTAAATTAAATACTTTATGATTTCGAAAAAGTGCAAACAATAAGCACCCTACACTGACCACAACTTCCCTTACCGAAACTCACTTCGCCTCATCTCACATCAACTCACTACTCACAACCTCACCACACCTGATCCTACCACCACTATTGAAGGATTTTCGGGACTATTTCTGGATTATGGGGATTATATCGGTATTTCCGGCACTATTTGAGATTTTTCGTCATATTTTTCGATCTTGACATCGATATATTTATCCATGAATTTATCGGTTCTGCAATCGCTACATTTACCGATATTGTTAAAGATATATTTAAAGATATTGTTATAGATGTATTTATCGATATTTTCATTAATACAATAAACGATATTCGTTACCGATACAATAACCGATATTTTTATCCACATAATGGTGTTATTTTGTATCGATATAATAATCGATATTGTTCTTCTTCTGCTTCTTTTTTTTTGGCGCTGTAACCGCCTAAGCGATTTTGGCCGAGTTCAGCAAAGTACGCCAGTCGTTTCTCCTCTGTGCCAACTGACGCCAATTGGAAACGCCAAGTGAAGCCAAGTCCTTCTCCACCTGATCTTTCCAACGCAGTGGGGCCTTCCTTTTCCTCTGCTACCACCAGCGGGTTCCGAGTTGAATACTTTCAGAACTAGAGCGGCGGTGTCCATTCGAACATTTTGCATTATGCCCGTGTCATTGTAAGGCTCATACATGTAGGTTGTAAAAGTGTTCCCTCTACAATTTAAGTATATTCTGGACATCGGTCACTAGGTCGCCATTGTTGTTTTTATAGGAGTACGCCCATTCTTCCTATCGGCCAGCATTTTAAGCTCTTCGCACTCATATTTCGGCCTCTCTCTTCTTCAGATCCCAGTAGTGGTCCCACATAGCTCGCATTGCGCCCGATCGCAGCGTGGCCCTGTAGGTGGTATCTTTTTTCTCTGCAGCTTCCTGACACTTCTCATC
>NW_016196215.1:0-2943 GCF_001687245.7 Rhagoletis zephyria | reverse complement strand
TTTGTAAATTATCAAAAAATGTTAGAACAATTTTACCTTTTACTACCGCTATCAACACTTCCGCAACCAACATTTCAACAACCTTATTGTCAACATCAAATAAAACTAATTACACATCACAAACGTTATCATTAACTGAATTACCAACAAAAACAACAACAACAGCAACAACAACAGCAAATCCTTTTCAAAATGAAACTTCCACCCAGCTTCCGCTTAATCCTGACATGAAAGGCAAAGCAGTAGTGCACATTCTCCTTTTCATCTTTCTCGTTGCCTTAACCTTCTTTCTCTGCACCTGTCCTTGCCTCAGTTTTTACTGCTGTTTTGGCTACAATAAAGGAAAAAGAAAGGGAAAAGTAGTGCAATGGAGTAACACTACTCTAACAGCGGATCAACAAGTCAACCAGCATAGGCCGCCAGAGTACTGTGAAAATGTTTATGGCTCGGCTTTTGAGGTGCTTGAGCCGATGCCAGGGCCTAGCGGCACAAGTTGGACAACAAATGAAGTTGAGAGTAGAAATGGTTATGTTGAAAATGAAATTAATTGCTATGATCAACAACACCAACAGCAACCACCTGTTGAGTTTGCAGTTTCCAGAGTGCTTTCAGATAAGATTAGGCTTATTTAATAAAATAGATAATTTTGCATAAATGATTTTTAATTAAAAATTTAAAACCTTTTGCTCTATCAGGTAAATTATAAAAAAAATGTGAAAAAAATGTAAAAACAAATTGTAAATAAATAAAGCGCAAAAATAAAAATGTTGAATTGTTTTTAATTAACTTTTATAAAAAGTGTCGAAATCAATTGTCGAGATGTGTACTTTTAGTTTTTTACTCTGACGCATTACTCCACTACACTACCAATGCTAGGATACCTTAGATAATATCAAAGTAGACAATAATAAAAAAAATTACTAAGTTTAATTGCACCTAAAAGATAAAAAGATTTGAGAAAAAAGCTGCAATTTGCTTGCAATTAAGATAGTTAAATAGTACAAAAAGAGAGAACGATGGCGATAACAATTAGTTGTTGTGTATAGCAAAATGTGCAGCAAAACGCCTTTGCAGTCCAAAAAACAAAAGGCGGTAAAAAGGATGGCATTGTCAAGAAAACAGTAATCAGGTGTTGCAAACTGGTAATGAAAATACAAAAAGCGCAATGTGCTAACAAGTGTGCAAAATAGTAAAAATGTAAAATTGTTAAAAAATTTAAAATAATTTTTTTAATTTACAAAATTTAAAAACAAAATCAAAACTTAAAAAACAATGTACATTTCACCGTCAAAATTATTTTTATTATTTCAAACGACTCTATTGATAATACTCAGCCAAGTTGTTCAAAATGTGATCACAAAAAAACTTTCTTTATCAAACAAAACTTTAATTTATCATCAATTTTCATTTTCTAATTCATCACTAACAACAACAACATCTTTTCCCCCTTACTATCCAATTGACCCAGACACTGATCCATTTGCTATTCTGCNTTTATTTTCGGTTTCATCTCCTTTTGTCTTTGCATTTACTGTTGTTGCTGCCGGCGACCTTTAAGGACAAAAGGACAAGTGTTGCAAAGGAATGTGGACATTCACGTTGAACAGAATAATTACGGAATTTCTGAAAATTATCAACAACAACAACAGCAACATCAACCACCAACACCTCCACCAGAGTACACTGTGGTGGACAATCATTATCAGCAGCATCAAAATCAGCAGCATCAACAGCCACAGCTACAACAACAAAATTATCATCCACAAAGAGACTTTGAAAGGGAAGACATGTTTAGGCCAGGGCCTAGTCAAATTGCAGTAAATGATGCTGAAAATGGAAACTGTCAAACTCAAGAGGGTGAATTTTCCTCTTCTAGAGTGCTCTCAAGTAAAGTTAGACTAATTTAAAATGAAAAAATGTAAAAATAGTCTTTTGTGCATAAATGTAATTTTTCAATTCACCTTTTATATTTTTTATTAATAAACAAAAACATTAAAATTTTTAATTAAACATAAATAAATGTTGATCTGATTGACTTTAAAAAAGATTGAAATTAATACAACTTCTCAACAAAAGCAAAACTCAAGAGGAGAATTACAAACGCCCACCACAGCAAATAATCAATAAATCAGCTTCACATTACACAAACGGGCACAATGTGAAACGTAACAAGCACAAGCACAAAGAATGATGCAAACAACATAACAATACAACAACCACTGCAGCCAAAAAATTAATCAGTTTGATAAAAGTTCAAAACGGCAAAAGTTTAAACAAACGAGGCAGATATTGCTATTTTTTTGTTTTACAAACTAGTAATAACAATAACAAATTAATTTTTAACAAAAAAAAATTATTAAAAAGTGCGTGTAAATGTTTGTGTTGTAAAAAACAATTCAAATAATTAATTTTAAAAGTTTTTTAATTGTTATCAATTTTTTACTGATTGCGTGAATAAATAAACACAAAAAGTTACTTTTTAAAAACTTTCCGAATATCCTGACATATCGTAAAATATAAACAAAAAATGAAATCAACACTTCTCCTCTTTTTCTTTATCACCACCACCATTACCACCACCAACACATTCCTCTTTTCTAAAAGCAAAAACAGTGAGGAACCTTGCGAGGCAGCATACCTTCAGCAAGAACTGCCCACCAACCAGAACTCCTCCATCGCCTGCACCCCCACCTCAACCAACTGTCCTCGCCTCTCCCTCTGCTATGAACTCTTCTGCATCTGCCGCATGGGCTACGAGTGGGACCCGGGCTCCAGCTCCTGCCAGCCGCATCACTGCTCAGCCGACGTCGATTGTTACAGTTACTATCCGCACACTCGGTGCGTTGATGCAGTCTGCGTCTGTGACGACGTCTCTCGATTCTGTCCCATAAATCAGGCCTGCGTCTACCTGCCGGACAGTGCCCACTACCTCATTGCCATCTT
>NW_016196214.1:0-2943 GCF_001687245.7 Rhagoletis zephyria | reverse complement strand
CATACATATGCATACATGTGTTCATACATACATATACATATGTATGTATGAACACATGTATGCATAATAGGAGAAAACTTTTTGAAGTGAAACAACACTTAGAAAAGGACCAATCCAAGAATAAAAACAAAGGTGAGTACTTACATAGATAAAGAAAGGGATAAAGGCAAAGGTAAAAATAAAAATAAAAGCAAAAACAAAGTTGCGTGAAGATAAAGGCAAAAATGAATGCCAAGGTAAATTTAAACCCTTTACTTATATAAGGGCAGAGGTGAAGGGGAATATATATGTGAAGAATATGATAAACATAAAAATAAAAACAAAGAAAAATATAAAGAAAAAGATGAGGATGAGGATACCGATAAAAGTATATATGAATATAGAGGAAGAAAGATTAAAATAAATGTAATTTTAGAGAAAACGATATAGATAGAGGCACAGAGATTCAATCTGGGAACTATTTCGGGATTTTAGAGATTTTCGGTATTCTCGGGACTTATCGATATTTTTATCGATTTTGTTATCGATATTTTCATCGATTTTGTTATCGATATTATTATCGCTTTTGTTATCGATATTTTTTTCTTAGTGTGTGCTTTCGCTATTCTACGTTTAAATTTAGCGGCCGTATCTTCGATACAGCCTGCAGACCAAGACGAAGGCGCTGGACTGTTCCTTTTTAGATAATTATTAACTTAAATATAATAATAATAATAGATTGGCACTTACACAATATATTAGTGTTCACAAGTCGTTATAAACATTTAAAAAATTGGGATTCCCACTCTTATTTTCAATTTGTCAAGCTCATTTTGCAGACTGAAGATATTGTCGCAGAGAAACAGAATTTCTTTTCTAGAATAAGGGAACATTTTTATCAAAGCATATTGTTCCTTTTCTGTCTTACCTGGAGTAAATTACCTCCTGTNTCTTTGATCTCGACACAAAGAGTTTCGTCTGAGAAAATCACCTCCCCTTGACCCTATCCTACTACTCATACTCATTCTTCATATGCTCAGTATATCCACCTCCCTATCCTACTACTCATACTCATTCTTCATATGCTCAGTATATCCACCCCGGGTACCAAAGGGCACACGATTCACTAATTTTTAATACGTATATAAAAACACACAAAAACGTGCGCACTTAACGCACGAATTTTGAAGGTTGCATAAAATAAATTAAAATTCAAAACATTGCGTATAATTACATTTATGTGGATCAAATTGTAGCTACGAGTACCCTGCAGGAAATGGATCTAACAATAAGCTAACTTTAAGTTGATTAGGAAGGGGCTAAAAGTCTCTTCTTATCTGTATATATTTTTTGACGAAAGCTAACTATATTTGTATGGCGTTGGCCGCGAAATAGTCAAGGGTGGTTACCTCTGCATTAGATGTAGTCAAGGGTGGTTACCTCTGCATTTGATGTAACTAACTTGTAACTTGCTACTTTCGGACATAAAATATCAATAGGANTTTAATATTTTTTTATTTTTATTTACTTTATTTATTTTATTACATTTCATATTTGTTTACATATTCTCCTGTTGGTGGTCCAATATTCCAACTCCGTCAGACATAACTCCAAAATGATAATATGAAATTTCGATCTTCCTTTTATTTGTCCTCAGTTCGAAAAAGTATTTGCGAAGAGAAGGATATTCCAAATACATCATACACCCACCCTGTCGGAAACAACAACAACCAAAAAGAAAACAATCTCCTTCATTACTCCTGCATTACTTGTCAACTAGTTTCAAGTTAGCTTTTTGTAGCTAACTACAGGTAATATATTTTATAGAAATCTCGCAAAAAAGCTAACTACAACTGGGTTATTTTTTATCAATTGATAATTTTTTTCTGCTGGGTACATTTAGCAAAGTCATGGCCATGTGGTTGCAAAGCCATCAATGAAATGTCGCGCAGGTTATAAATGCTGTAGAAGAGCAAAGTTGCTGCTGATGATGCAGCTATGAATGTATTCAACACTGCTGACATTCCTCTCCACGCTTTAGCTCATGATTAATCATTATTGCTGCGCTGCGGTAGCGTTTCATTATGCAATCACCACAGTCGCCACAATATTGAAGCCACAACAGCAGTGGCATTTAAAGCAATTGCAAGCAGTGTTGCCGTTTTAGCCCTTTGGTGGCTAAATTTGGCTACCAAATTCTTTTTTTGGCCACAAAAATTTGAAATTGCCCCTAGCCCTTTTTTTAGCCCTTTTCAAAATTTATTCATCATTGACATTCAAATTTTTTTTATGATTTTCATGAATTTAACTCTTCGCTCATAAAGCGAACGCCNAATATGGAGCTATCAAAATTAATCGAGTTGTCCCCATGTATAGAGGTATCCGAAATTTATCGAGTTATCGATTTATATCGAGATTCATATATGCATTTTTTAGTTATCAAATTTTATCGAGCCCTTGACACGCACGAAAATTATCTAAAGCTAAACAAATTTGTCAGGATATCGAATTTTTTTGAGTTATAAGATTTTAGTATTTTTGAAATTCATCAAATTATCGATATGTATCAAATTATCGAAATTTATGTACAAACTGGAATGTGTCAGGTTAATTCCAAGTCCTGCCAAAGTCCTCCAAGGATCTTCCGATAAGTCATTTGGCACCTTATAAATTAAACTACCTGCTAAGTTAGAAAACCTCACAAAGGCTCTTAAAGAAACCAGAAAAACGTTCGAATTTCGACAGTAACTGATACTCCTAGTTTTCACTAAACATTTTTTGGAAAATTTTTTATTTAAATTGCTGGTGAAACCGGCTGTTAGAATTTTTTTTTAATTGTTTCATCAAAAAAGCAAAAGTTGTGGAATGATTTATTAATTTTTCAGAAACTATCAGGTCTACTGATAAGTGATGCATGCACGGTTTATGGAGAGTTTTGTTGGCTTTAATTTGACGTATTCAGTA
>NW_016196213.1:0-2943 GCF_001687245.7 Rhagoletis zephyria | reverse complement strand
AAATCCCCGTTCGGATTCGGCGTAAAACTGTTGGTCCCTCCCCTTTGTGTGCCAACATCAAGGCGCATGCCACAAATCGGAAGAGAAACTCGGACAAACACTAACGAGGTCTTAACGTTTGTTACTAAAAATCTCGATGTTCAAATTTACACGGGAACTACCGGATTTTGAATGAATCAATAAACAGGACATACATATTTGTTCGTACAGGAATATATTTTTAAGAAAACAATTTTATACACCGTCAGACTCGCAGTCATCTGAAGTACCCAAGCTCGTATCTATATTTANTTCTGACATCATTTAATTTCTAAAAACATCCAGTCTTTAAAACATCAAAATCTTGACAGAAATATTTTTTTTTTACATAATTTAAATCTTTTAAACATAAAGAATTAAGAATCGCGTATAAAAACCGATGTCCAAACTACAGTGGCGGCTTGTGGCAGGTGGTTTTAACCAAGGTGGATGGGAAAAACTTCAATATATATGAAAAAGGAAATTGTCTGATAAAATGTATGCATTTTTTACTCCTTCACGGTTTTTTTTGTTGAAGACCTTGCCATCCTCTTAAATTCCCCACACTTCCGCTTGGAAAGTGCTAGCAAAGGTACACAGTCGTAACGAGACATTTCAGAGAATTCTCCCACACCCACACCGCAGTCCATTTTATACCTCTCCGCATAGATGAGAACCGCATTCTGTTTGTTTGATCTGCTTATACTTCAGTCCCGCCTAAAAGGAAACTTCACCTGAAAGTTTTTTCTGGAATCTGGTGAAGGAGATGTACATATAATCTGATTTTTCCGCCCAATTCTGAAAGCTTTCGATAACTCCACTATGCCTGTATTGCCTCGGACACTAAAAGCCTTACTCTTTGAATCAGATTGCAGAGTTCACTGGAATTTCGCGCTTGTGGAATAACATTAGGCAATTCAGTAGGACACGCCTTGTTTGCTTCTTAATTTCTTGAAGTTGATTTGCGTGTCCTATGCTGGCCACCATCCTGTCGCTACGTTAGGGCTTTGAAGACAGATTGGCCGACTGAAATCTTTGTTTTGGCGGGTTATGAGAACAGGATTTTGGTCATAGTGATCTCATTTGTCTTTAAGATTTCAAGATGTCTGACAAGGTTTCCTTGTTTGTATGTATGGTTGCTTCCTCTTATATTGCCATATGAAGGTGTATGAGATTGCGTAGGGCTTCCATATCTGCGATGGGTTGTTTTCATTACCCCTCTTACATCTAGGCATGCAAGTCGTTGGACCTTGCACAGTTTTTAATGGCTACTGTTTGAGTGGTCTTCCTCCACCATACAAGTGCTCGTTTCACTATTAGGGGTTGATCATCTGAGTATACACACAGAACGTAATTTTAGGATTCAGCTTTTCTAATAAGCAAATTGATGTTAATGCAGAGGATAATGAGGGAGTATCCCCACATAAGTCAGAATAATTCTTTTCCTCTAGGCACTCAACTAAAAATCCCAATAGTAATTGAAACCATATAAAACTTTTGTTTTAGGATTCTGTATAAGCAAGATGTGAAAAATCTTCCCCACTACTTTTGCCTATAATAGTTTGTTCAATTTATTTTCTCGTCTCTGATCTGTAGGCAGCTTTGTAGGTCGATGAATCCTTTCATGCTGGTAACTTTTTACAAACTAATATATTTCGGATCGTAGCGAAAGAGGAGTTTTTGGCTTGTGGGCTTTATCTTCCAACAGTCTGTCCAAAACAAGTTCCTAGCAATTTTTGGTCTTGTTCCGCTTCTTTGGTGGCTTGCACGCAAATGGCCGAGATATCGAGGAATCCGGATGCCAGTTTTGGCGCGACACTCGCTAACCGGAGTAAATGAGAATACTTGGCGACGCAGTCTCTCTCCAACCACAAATCCGACACCAAACTTTACATGGCAGGTGTAGTAGTCTCAGCAAGGTCGTTTGGCCTGCTTACCGTGCTCTATTTATCCCATCTCTTGATTGGCGGTGATGGCTGCCTTTTTTCTCACGGAGACTTTAATCAGCCGGGCATGGCCACCTTCCCATTAAGTACGTCCCTCAAATCGTATTCCTTAAAATGGAGGAGGAAAGTACTAGCTACTTTCAAAAGACTAAAGACATTATACCTTAAGTATTTCTTAGCGGTTATAATACTTCTTTGAAATAATCTGACTTAGTTTTTTATAAGTTAAGCGGTACGAGTAAAAAATAAATAAATTGTACTTTTTGTTTACAGGCAGTAAGTCTGGTGAATACGACGAGGTGCGAGAGCGGCCTTTCACCAAATTATTGAACAACGGTTCGCTGCTACTGCAACACGTTAAAGAGGATCGTGAAGGCTTCTACCTTTGTCAAGCGAACAATGGCATTGGAACTGGCATCGGAAAAGTTATACAGCTAAAAGTAAATTGTAAGTGCAAAGTTGCGTAAGCACAGAATAGAGCTTTATTATGCCTATCCATTTCGTAAGCTATCAATGTAGGTAAATTTTCGCAAATTCACAAAGCACCTATAGGCATTAATTAAATGCGCCATAGCTATATATATATATATAGATTCTCTTGTGTGTTTGTGTATACATGCTTATTTGAAGCATTATATTTCATCTCAATACCAACAACTCTGCTGTGTTAAACTTTTAGCATTTTCCAACCACACTCTTTACGTATTCGACATTATTTATACTTTCATGTGTTTCTCCTTTGCATTTTTAATGATACAGCTTCGCCGTACTTCTCATCCACTTCGCGCTCGGTAACGGTGAAAAAAGGTGACACAGCGCTTTTGCAATGCTCTGTCAGCGGTGACAAACCGATTAATATGGTTTGGATGCGTTCGGGCAAAAATACGTTGAATCCATCAACAAATTACAAGTAGGTCAAGAGGGACACACTGCTGTGACAGCACTGCTGTTAACTAAGTATTCCACCTACCATCAAATC
>NW_016196210.1:0-2943 GCF_001687245.7 Rhagoletis zephyria | reverse complement strand
ATATGTACGTCTAGCAGACCGCATTACTTGGAGCCATGTAAAGAGTTTGTTCTTGAGACGGGTCGCAGCCGATTGGTAGCCTGTGCCGACCTGATTCCTTTGGCATCTCTGCATTATTTGTTGGGCAAATTTGAAACGACCGGTAAATAATCAAGCAATACTCGTTTGTCAAAGGAAGGCTAAATTGGTCGAGAACGTCGCTGTTTTCCGTGAAAGTGTGAAGAAGAAGCCGAAGCAGTTACTTCCTAAAGGTGAAGCTAACACTATCAACAATGGGTACTACTGATCAGGAAATAATTTTCTTTTAGTTCAGATAGAATGATATGAACATAGGCGGCAAGTGGTTTTACCAGGATATTGGATATTCCCATTAGAAATTTGAGAATACGGTTATTTTTCGAAGAGGCGGCGGGCAATGAGAAGGCAGATGAGCTTGCAAGAGGGTGTGCCCACTTTCACCACTACAGGAGCTGTAACGACGAAGAAGATCCTGAACTAATCCTTTGCTTGCACTGCGATAGTCCTACAGTATGTAGGAAAATGCTGAAATTCCTGGATATAAAACAGCAAAGTTTGGAATACGGTTATTGGACTGTTTCGTAGACTCCGCGGACTGGTTTAAGGAATAAGCATACTGGATCCACTTCGACCTAACCTAAATTAAGATATTTATGCGACACAAGCGTTGAAAATAAGACCACACAGCTCCGGCGGTGTCACCATTAAAAGTAGCAGCGGACATTTGAACAATTTTATATTCCACATTTGATTGCAAACATGAGCCAATGCCAACTCAGCTGTGAGAGCGGTCCAGGGTAGGTGGCTTTTGAGGAGATTCGTAGGGACTACTTGAAGGATAGTCCAAGGTTCGTAATAAAATGGGTATCTTAAATGAGAAAGAATGTCGGTATTGTGGTATTGCCACATACGGTGCTCCTATGCCTTTTGTAATCGAGTCGCATTGATTTGATTCTACTGCGTACTTTGTACGTCTGCTAAAAATATGAGCTTTACTAAAAAAAAAATTATTATCTTCAAAACATTTGCTTGCGATTTTCCCGATCTCGGCACTCTTCTGAAAATGACTTCAACCCATCTCAATACCTACCATCACAATGCAAAGCAAAATCAATTTGTGCAAAAAATCGTGTCAAGAATATGTGTGAATGTGCAGAGGCTTCTTTGATTTTTGAAGATGCATAATAATAGGAATGTTCTGAGTGTATCTTGCAGCGGATAAGAGCTGAAGCTAAACAATGTTCCTTCAATCCTTAGAAGCGATGGAAAAGAGGCAAACATTTAATGGGTCTTCTCCATATTCAGCGGGAAGTCAAAGTGATTTGAAGTAAATATCGGAAGAGAAAAATCAGGCAAATTGTATACTAAACCAAAATTCTTTCGGATCTCCAGACGTCGAACAGTGGAAGAGCCACATACAAAATATGGCAATAAATGAAAATTGTCCACCGATTTTGCTGTAATTTTGTATATACAATATTTTTTCATAGGAATTAAGTAAATCTGAAAAATTGCATAGTGTGGTAAACTGCCACGCCCATTACGCTAGGGTGTCGGAAATAGTATATGGTATCCGATTTTAATGAAATTCGATTTATAGCTTTGCTGCAGTCAGAAAGATCTAAATTTGAAAGATGCTCAAAATCAGCCACGGCAACCAGCCATACAAAAACCAATATAAAAGTCAATTTTTCCAAAAACTGCATACTATCAGACATCTGCATCCTGCGGTAGCGAGCGTTATATTTCACCGATATACATCATTTCACGTTCCTACCCAAATTAATACAAATCAATTTCCAGTTGAATCGGATCATGATTACCATTTTTGCAGCAGCTTACGTGGGAATGTAATCAGTCTGTGCCCGCAAGTTCTAGCAGCTGGAATTGGCTTCGTTACTTTATTTGACCTTCTCTCAATTTTCTTATTAAATCCAAGTGAAAAAGGATTTCACTTAAATTTCTTCCGTGAAACTGGCTATAAAACTTATTTCAACAAAACTCGATGAAAAACCTTAAACTTATAGCTTGGTTTCTAACAAAGATGATTATACTCTTGAAACATTTTAGTTAAGTAATCCTCTCGTAAAAAATAAAGTCAATTATCATTTCCTGACCACCTCGAAAATGCAGGTTTTTGCCGTTCCCAGACCACTGTGCATCGATTATAAAACTAAAAATTAATTTGCCAATTTTTTCAAATTTATTTCGTTTCTAACTATTTATAATTGTGAAATTTCTCTTTGTAATAATGAACTACAAATACTTTAAATAATTTTTTCGTTTGCAATTTTTATGTTGGGTTTTAATGGAAATTTTGTTTTACTTACCGTAAAATTGTCACAAAAGCTCTGCTTTACAACATCAACACTATATTCAGTTTTACGTTATACTTAATTATAGTACATATGTAGTTACTTTTACTTCACACAGTATCGATTTTGTTCGTGCTATCCGTTTTTAGCATTCAAAAATATTTATGAATCGCTAAAATCACACAATCTTCAGCATCGAAATAGCGGTATAACAAAATTTAAGTATCACTCGAAAGCGACATTCCTTACCACAGTGGCCACACAAAGCGCCGAGCAAAAGTTTGTCGGTGAACTTGAGTGGCGAGTTCAAAGTCAGCAGTCAACAGGCAGCGCTTAGGTACACATGTAAATCATGGAAACCGCAAGCATGTGGCATGCATCAATGTTTGCCAAGCAAAGGAAGCGCAGCTGATATTACTGCACTTGTTTTTTTCCGTCAATTATTTTCACAATATACAGGAAAATGTTTAATTAAAGAATTATTAACACGAGTTCGTTGCTTAAGTCTTTCGTTTTTGCTTTTAAAATATAAAGAGGTTTTATATTTTTCCACTATACTTTTTGTTCCACACTCGATGCCCGTGCATTCATCCGCAATAACCGTAATTAG
>NW_016196209.1:0-2943 GCF_001687245.7 Rhagoletis zephyria | reverse complement strand
CATTCGTCTATCGTTTGCGCGTAGATAATTATGTCATCCATGTATAGCTGGATCACATCTGGGGTTATTTATTAGATCATGGAAAACGCAGTTAATAAACCTCATAAATGCAGAAGGGGAATTGCAGAATCCAAACGGGGCTTTGTTAAATTCANTTAGTTGCCGGAAATCTACGCATATCCTGTATGTGCCGTCTTTTTTTTTACCAANATAAACGCAGTGAATTTTCGACTCGATTCCTCAATGGGCACGTGAAAAAAGCTATTCTCAAGATCCATGACAACAAAAACTTTCGCAGCTTGGAGCTTATCCAGTACTTCATCGATGAGTGGCACTGGGAAACAATCTTTTAGGACCATGCCATTTAGTTGCCGGAAATCTACACATATCCTGTATGTGCCGTCTTTTTTTTTAACGATGACCACCCTACTTGCGAAGTTGGACGTCGATTTTCTTACGACACCATTTTTTAGCCATTCGTCAACTTGAGTTTTTATTGCCTCATCTTCAACCGGCGGATGACGACTTGGCTGATGACGAAATGGTTTAATTTCACCATCAGGGACAATTTTGAGAAACACGGGACACTCAACATCCGCTTCACTCGGTTTGTAGTCGTTGATTAAGGATTGAATTAATGGCTTGAACCTCAAAGGTGCGTTGACTTCTACTTCGTGCTCAGCGACATTATAAACGGTGAGCTCATTCCCCATACAACAGCCCGTCTGCGATGTCAATTTAGTAAACTTAAAACCATTTTCGTCCAGCGTCAAACAAAACTTAGACGCGAAATCATAGCCTAGCAAAGCGTCGAATTGGACTGCATCATCGGGTACAACTACAAATTTATGCTGGGTCTCAATACCATCAACTTGAACAGTGCCCACGAACACGCCTATCGGTACAGTCCTATTGTTCCCGAGGCCACATAACACTGAGTTACTTTTTTGCAGATCGCCATGATCGAGTCGCTTATATACACTGTTTCTAACTATGGTCACGTCTGCACCAGTGTCGACTAAGCATTCGATTTCAACATTATTAAGAGTAATAACTTTACACCGCTTACAGTCTTTAACAATTTGGACATTCTTCGCCACTTGTGGACAATTCTTGGAAATATGTCCGGAGTTATTACACTTAAAGCATTTAGGGTCTGCCTTACAGTCTTTTCGCAAGTGATCAGCAGATCCGCAATTAAAACATCGATAAGCTTTTGCATTTTGTACACTTTTCTTGACGTCCTTATGTGTTTGTTTGTCTTTCCTTTCGTTTCCGTGCATATGTTCAAACACTTCGTATTTTTCATAAAGTTCATGAAAAGATCTGCAGCTGTACATATTAAATTTGAACTCACTTCTGATATTCAAACCGTCCACGATGTAACGAATAATAGATTCGGTTTCAACCTCACCGAGCGCGGCTAATTTTTTCATATGCAAAACGTATTCGTGGAAAGTTTCATTAATTTTCTTTTTTCTCTCGCATAGCTTAATATGCACTTCTGCACTTGCAAACGTACGTTTAAATTCTTTTAGCAATTCTGTTTTAAGTTCTTCGTACGTACTTACACACACCGATTCCAGATAAAGCTGCGCTGTGCGTGTCATTTTACCGCGAGCCTGCACATATTTTTGTTGTTCGCTAAGATTGTACGCGGCGGCATTTTGCTCGAAATTAGTTAACCAACGTTCTACCGGCGCACTTTGGCCATCGAAATCAGGAATAATCTTCGAAAAATTCTCTGCTNATTGCAATATGGGTATCAAACTAAAGAGTTTTAAGAAGACTTACGGGCCAAAATATGTTTGAAGAGGTTTGCCACCTGTTTGAAAATAAAACTTCATTAAGTTGATAAAATAAATGAAATGTTACAATATGAGTACCAAACG
This sequence comes from Rhagoletis zephyria, assembly GCF_001687245.7. Classification (NCBI taxonomy): domain Eukaryota; kingdom Metazoa; phylum Arthropoda; class Insecta; order Diptera; family Tephritidae; genus Rhagoletis; species Rhagoletis zephyria. The sequence goes on along the minus strand of NW_016196209.1, from coordinate 1,051 downwards.
AAAGGTATATAAGGAATCTTGATTTGGAAATACTCTCAATAGAATTATGCAATATATAAAAGTAAACTAAAAATATTTGAATTAAATGAAATATTACATAACTGGTTCGAAACGGAAAGCGTTTGGGAAAGCTTTACAAGAGAAATTTTTTGTTAATGTTTTCACTTATCCAAATCCGGATAGTTAAAAGGAAGACAGAGTTTACAACATCTTATCAAACGGAGTGATCATATTATCAACGAAGATTTGGTATACAAATCACGCACAGAAAAAAATTAATAAATAACAACCAGAGATCGAAAATAACCGTCACCAAGTGTCCCGTATGGTGTTTACCACTGACACAAACACTCGTCTCTCAAGCTAAGAGTGTTTCTCACCGTGGCAAATCACTCTGTGCGATCTTTTTGTGTTTTTTTCGTTGTGGGTTATTTATCACCTGCTAAAATTTCCCTTGGGCAAAAACACTTTGGCAGGGACTTTTATTTTTAAGTGTCTTAATTTGTGGGTTATTGTAGGACTGAAAAATATAAGTGGGGGTAATAAGTGGAAGCAAAGCGCTAGGCATTTCTTTACACGACATATACGTACACATACATGTGCGAACATTTATTACAAAGAAGAGAGCGTGCACATTCTTATTATGATACACCGAAAATAAGCTATTTTATTTAATTGATAAAGAAAAGGATAAAGGCAAAGGTAATAATAAAAACAAAAACAAAGATGCGTACAGATAAATGCAAAAATGAAGACCAAGGTAAATTTAAAAATTTTACTAATATAAGGGCAAAGGTGAAGGGGAATATGTAATGTAGAAATTGATAAACATAAAGATGATAAAGATAAATATGAAGAAAAGATGAGGATAAGTACCGATGAAAATAAAGGAGGAAAGATTAAAATAAAGGTAACTATAAAGAAAAGGATACAGAGTCACAGATACTCAACTTGGGAACTATTTCGGGATTTTCGGTATTCTCGGGACTTATCGGTATAATGATCGATATTTTTTATCGATTTTGTTATCGATATTTTTATCGATTTTGTT
>NW_016196208.1:0-2943 GCF_001687245.7 Rhagoletis zephyria | reverse complement strand
TCAAACATATTTGACAAGGGACTAATTTTTCGTTGGTTTATTTATTTTATCGCTTTATATTGAAAATACATTGGTGCAACATACTAAGTTTTCGGGTTAAAATTTTCGAAAAGGTGGCAACTCTCCTCAAAAATATTTCCAACAGTCATCTATCTTAAACTTCCTTAATTTAATACCCATATTTAATAAGTCATTTATTTTATCAATTATGCAAATTTAGTTAAATTTTCAAACAAGTGGCAACCCTCCTCAAATATGTTTTCGGCCGTAAACCTTAATATTGAAATACTTCATTTATTTATTTTTGTAATACATATATATATATTCAAATCAGTTCAGCGGTTCTCGAGTTTCGATGACCGTGACAAAGGAATACAACATTTGTATATATATAAATAAAGATTTCTAAATAAAGATTTTTAAATGCCTCTAGTTTGGTACCGATATGTAACATTTCATTTATTTTACCAATTGAATTGAGATAAATTTTCAAACAGGTGGCAACCCTCTTCAAAAAAACTTTCTACTGCAGGACTTTTAAAAACTCTTTAGTTCGCTACCCACATTGCAATTTTTAATTTGTTTAATCAATATAACTGAGTTAAAATTTTCAAATAGGTGGCAATCCTGCACAAAAGTATTTCCTAAAGTTTTCTTTCCTCAACCTCTTTAATTTGATACCTATTTCAATTATATTGAGTTAAATTTTCAAACAGGTGGCAACCCTCCTCAGGCATATTTTCGGCTGTAAGCCTTCTTAAAAATCTACAGTTTGATACATAAATTACCGTATTTCATTTATTTTGTCAAAATAACTGAGTTTAAATTTTCACAGATGTGGCAATTTTACTTAAAAATATTTCCAGCAGCTATCTTTCTTAAACCTCTTGAATTTAATATCTATATTGTAATATATCATTTAGTTTATCAATAAAATTGCGCTTAATTTTTTAACAGGTGGCAACCCTCCTGTAAAATGTTTTCGACTGTAAGCCTTCTTAAAATTCTTTAGTTTGATACCCACATAGCAATATATAATTTACTATATCAATTTAACTGAGCTAAAATTTAAAAATTGGTGGCAACCCTTTTCCAAAATATTTCCAACAGATTTCTTTCTTAAACCTCTTTAATTTGATACCCATAATGTAATATTTCATTTATTTTATCGATGTACTTTAGTTAAATTTTCAAACAGGTGGCAACACTCTTCAAACATATTTTCGGCTGTACGCCTTCTTAAAACTCTTTAGTTTGACACCCACATGACAATAATTCATTTATTTTATCAATTTGTCTGAGTTAAAATTTTCAAATAGGTGGCAACCCTCGTCAAAAATATTTCCAGCAGCTATCTTTCTTAAAACTCTTTAATTTGATACCCATATTGTAATAATTTATTTATTTTATCAATATAATTGGGTTTAAAAATTTTCAAATAGGTGGCAACCCTCCAATTTTTTACGATATCATTGGTTCTGGTATTACACCGAACAACACAAAAAAAAAACTATTCAAATCGGTTCAGCCGTTCTCGAGTTTTGACGACCGTGACATACGAACACAACATCTTTATTAATATAGATATATATATATATTTCACGATCCAAGGGTCGGATCTAAACCAGATTAGTATGGGACCACCTCTGAGACACTACCTTTCCGATGCAAAAAGAATTGTCGCAATCGGTTTACGGGGTACAAAGTTATGCGGTAACATACATAAACAAAAATATATTCCGACGAACTGATAAGCTCGTTCTTTTTTGGAAGTCGGTTAATAAAAGTTAAGATCTATCTTCACAAACAGTGCCGTATTAGTTCAGTATCATTGCCAATCAGCATCATTCAGTGATACAATTCACATACATCCGTAGTCTGTCGTCCGGTACTTTCAGTAAAATTAATGCCAAATTATATAATTCTGGATAATTCCGTACCAACTCGATTATTTTCCATCCATATCAATCAAAACTTGCAATAGAATACTGTCAGTGAAATACACAAACAAATCTTTGCCGAGTTAACTACACTCTTAAAAATGTTTGTTCAAATTTAAGCATATCAAAAAATGTAACCAGTTTCCTCTCCTAATGTATGCAAATTTGCATACCGTGTTAATCAGTTTAGATACTGGTTTTTAACTTTTACTTACCGTATGTGTAGCGTAGAATAAATTTGAAATTAGTTTGTTGAATTGTAAACACTTAAGGCCAAATTCATAGTTAACTACAGATTTTCAGTACAGCACTGTGAATGTGGCCCTTAGGGTAGGTTAGTTAAATCATTAGTTAAACTTAACTACAAAAATTTCTATAGAATTTTCTTAGTGTTCACAATTACACAGTTTACACATAAAATGTTTAAAATTTGCTCTAAAAGTTTTTTGTTTAAATTAACGCATATTAAGAGAGGTTACCAGTTTCCCCTCCTAATGTGTGTAATTAATTTTTATTTTTAGTAGGGCATGTATTTTTGCGTTAAAAACCTTTGCAATTTTAAACATTTCATGTGTATATTTTAAACATCTTATGTTCAAAAATCTAGTCTTGAACATCTTATGCGTATACTTACACAGATTTTGTTTGAAAATAAACACTTTTCAGTAGCAGTTTTACATGCAGTTTTTAGAGTGTATAAAAAAATTTCGGTACGAACACTGAAGCAGCACTGACGGTAAAAAACGGCACTGTGCCGGACGGTCCGAACAACTCTATTTGGGACTGGGGCAACGATATTATATTTTTCACTGACACTGATAGGTACGGCACTGATGTGTAGATACACTTTTCTTGTAAAAATCACCTATATAATTGATTTGAGGTCGATAAACAAACGCAGACCTAATTCCGATTGCAGGCATCGTTTCATTTCGCGCCGCCGCTACTACTCTGCGATTACGGGCCATTGCCCTAGCGAAAACAATGTGCCGAATTCCCATGA
>NW_016196207.1:0-2944 GCF_001687245.7 Rhagoletis zephyria | reverse complement strand
CTAGGCGGAACCGCCGTTGCGCGGTGGGAGGGGGGCCGTCCTGCCCCGGAGCATCAAGAATACTGGCCGCCAGGGGGAAACTCCCTGGTATTTGGGGACTGACTCGACGCACCTACATTGATGTTTGGTCCGGGCTGTGGCGCCATCTGGCGGAAAATGTAAGTAAACTTTTTGTATTGTTTACCTTTTACTAACTTGTTTCTCTCTCCCTTTGCATGCCTGCCCTGGATTCCTGGCCTCTCTCTGGATGGACTCTCTTGGACCATGCATCAGATAAGTACCCCATTGGTTGAACATGATGCTTTGTGGTTAATGTTTGTTTACTTTCTCCCTCTAGGTACCTCTTCTGGACTCCCACTGGCGTATCATCACCCTGGACAACCTCTGGCGGATCATCACCCTGGACTACCGTTGGCGGACCATCCTGGACAACCTCTGGCGGACCATTCCTGGACTCCCACAAGCGGGTCACCCTGGACTACTCGGAGCAGTTGGGATGCTTCACTACCACCGCTGGACTGGACCATGCATCAGATAAGTACTCCTTGTGTTGAACCTGATGCTTTGTTGTTAACTTTTGTTTACTCTCTCCCTCTAGGTACCTTCTCTGGCGGAGCACCCCATGGACTCTCTCTGGTGGACCACACTGGACTACCTCTGGCGGACCTCATCCCCCGGACTCTCACTTTGGCGGACCTCCTCCCGGACTCTCACTGGCGGACCATCCCCGGACTCTCGCTGGCCGACCATTTTTGGACTACCACTTCAGCAGTTGGACTGCTTCTGTACCATTGCTGAACTGGACCACACATCAGATGAGTACTCCCTTGGTTGAACTTGTTGCTTTGTGGTTAACTTTTGTTTACTTTCTCCCTCTAGGTATTACCCCTGGACTCTCACTGGCGGATCTCTCCTGGACCTCATCGGACTCTCATTGGCGGACCACCCTGGCCCATTCCTGGACTACCTCTGGCGGGCCACCCTTTTCTGGACTACCTCTGGAGTAGTTGGGCTGCTCCACTACCACCGCTAGACTGGAACACGCATCAGATAAGTACCCAATGCAATTGAACTTGATGCTTTGTGATTAATGTTTGTTTACTTTCTTTCTCTAGGTACCTCCCTTGGACTACCACTGGCGGATCACCACTTCTACTGGATTACCTCCCCCTGGATCACCACTACCACTGGACTACATGGCCTGGACTACCCTGGACTCTACCACCGCCAAACTGGAACAAGCATCAGATAAGTAGCCTTTGCAATTGAACACGATGCTTTGTGTTAAATGATGTTTACATTTCAGGTACCTCTACTGGAAGACTACTACCGAAGCCGCCGTCCAGCTTGGCCCAGCAACAACAGCAAGGTCTCACCAAGGACGGTCCTGGGCAACAACCGCTTCGACCTCTTCAACAACAACAACAACAACAACAACTGCCGGCTCTGGAAAGTTTGGCAATGGAGCCGCCGCTTCAACGGGTCCGCTCCGCTGGCCGCCTTCGACCACCACCACCATCTTCCCCATCATCTTCCCCGCCGTCCGCTCGTTGCGACTGATCGCCCACGCCCGCTTCCACCACGACCTCCACTCTCCGCTCTGGCCCGCACTCTTCTCCAACCTGGAGGACATTGAAATGACGCACAACTGCGTTCTCCTTCAGCGTCAACACTTGGTCGCCCTCAACACGCTCCGTTGGCCGCCTTCGACCACCACCACTACTACCTGAACACCGGGGTGGCGGACCCAGGAGCACTCCTTCGCCGCCGATGGACTACGGACTGAGCTGGGCCGGCTCCGCTTGTGATGCCGCCCTTGCAGGGCCCTTGAAGAAGTTCTCATCAGATAAGTTGAACTCCTTTACTGAACTAGCATTCTTTGTTGATTCGTTTTTGTTTACTTTTAGGATCTGGACTTTTGGCGCCATCTAGCGGATTCTTCTTGGATTAAAAGGCTGGTAAGTTGAAAAATTGGCCTAAGTCGCTTATCACTGAGTACTAATCCAGTTCATCTTTTTTTCTACAGGTCTTGAGCGCCCTCTGGTGGATTCTTCTTGAATTAAAAGGCCGGTAAGTCGAAAAATTGCCCTAAGTCGCTTATCACTGAGTACTAATCCAGTTCATCTTTTTTTTACAGGCCTGGAGCGCCCTCTGGTGGAGCCTTTTCTAACTAAAAGGCCGGTAAGTCGAAAAATTGCCCTAAGTCGTAATCTTTTGACACTAATCAGTTCATCTTTCTTATTACAGGCCTGGAGCGCCCTCTGGTGGGTTTTCTTTTAACTAGAAGGCAGGTAAGTTGGAAAATTGGCCTAAGTCCCTTATCGCTGTTGACTAATGCGGTTTATCTTTTTTATGCGCCCTCTGGTGGTGTTTTTTTAAATAAAAAGTCTTTTTTATTTGAAAAATTGGTCTAAGTCCGTTATCAGTGCGGACTAATGAGGTTTAAGTTTTTGAGGCGCTCTCTGGTGGTAGGTTTTTAAATTAAAAAACCGGTAAACTGAAAAATTGGCCTAAGTCCGTTATCTCTTGTGATTAATCGAGTTTATCTTGTCGGCGCCTTCTGGCGGACTACTTTATCGCGAATCTCTGACGAGACTGGACCACAATGTCAACTTTTGTCTCCTCGTGCCCCGCTCGCTTCGCTCGCAGGGCCCGAGGAGTCAAAAGTTGACAGTGGTCAAGTCTAGTCAGACCTTGCGAAGTCTGGTCAGCAATGATTCTCTAAATTTTTGACCGTCAATCTCTAACGCGACTTGGCCATTTTCAACGCCCGTCTCCTCAGGTCCGGCGCGCTTCGCGCGCCGGACCCTCGTCGACGGACGTTGAAAATGGCCAAGTCGCGTTAAATCTCGCGGTGCTTGGCCCTGTAGCGCATTTTTCGGGCCTACTACAGTAATGTTAGAAGTCTTTACTGTTACTCTCTTTAGTCATTTTTAACGCCCGT
>NW_016196206.1:0-2944 GCF_001687245.7 Rhagoletis zephyria | reverse complement strand
TGAGCGGAAATGGAGTATGGGCTTAAATAGATGTTAACGGTTTTTAGCTCTTCTTCGGGACTTCCGCGATCACAGTTTTAACGATAAATTGGAGTTTTCGTTAGATATGCTTACAGTTAGTGAAATTACCGCCTAGTTAGTACAAACGATTTTTTTTTTTGAAAACCTCAGATTTGAACGAATAAATTGAAGCATCTGTTCTGGTTTTTTTTCGGAAGTAGTGGTTAGAAGTGCGACCTACACTTCCGCAGTCCTTAGGTTCGAGCCCAGTTTCCGACCAACATCAAATAATAAAACATAAACAAGTTTTTTCTCCGGCTCGATTTTCAATACGAATTCTTGAGATTGAGTCTGAGCTTAAGCTTTCATTTTATGCATCAGGCCCATTGTGTAAGCGCCAATCTAGTTATTATTATTATTAAGTTTTTAGAGAAACAGCGGCGATGAATAAAAGAAAAACAAAAATCGCTTAGGTTTTGAAGGTCACAGTTTTTTGTTGCAAACCCAGTTTTTGTTGAGAATTCACATATTTTTTTTATAAAAGTCCGGAAACACTGACCACAACTGGAAACCGCTTAAATTTTGTCTACCTGCACAGTTAAGTTCTGGGAGAAATTTTCTGGACAAATGTTATTAACGAGAAATGATGAAATAAAGTAAATACCATCCTTAAATTTAACTGTATTTGCACTCTGTGAGAATCGGAATATTGTTAAAAACACTGGATCACAAATTTTAGTTTGGTTTTTGTTCTCCAGACGCTGCTATAGAATTGCTCGGTGGTCCCGAAAATCGAGTTAATTTTTTCTTCTATGAATACGTTTTCGAGATATTTGCAATTTACCGTTATTCGGCTTAAAGCAAAAGTTGATTCCTTTTAATCACGTATATTTTACGAATCAATTTAAAAACAGAAAAGGCTTTAGTGCAAATGCACAAATTTTGCACAGAGCCTGTTATTTTTTAAAATTTCTTTTGTTAAAGTTTGATTATTTTTAATTTTTTTATGAAAAAATAAAAAAAGCTGGAATGATTAATTAATTTGCCAGAAACTATAAGCCCCATCGGAAAGTGATGTATATACGGTTTATGGAGAATTTCATTAGCTTTCATTTGCCGTACTTTATATTAAGATTTTTAAATTGGTTCGTAAGATATACGTGACGAAAAGGAACCAACTTTTGCTTTAAGCCGAATAACAGTAAAGTGAAAATATCTCGAAAACGTATCCATCGAAAAAAACTCGATTTTCGGAATCACCGAGCAATTCTACATAGCAATTGAATATTGACATGCCTAGAACATTTTTGCTGTAAACCAGTGAAACCTGCTGCAAATTGAACGTTTTGCTGCTTTCCAGAGTTTACAACCCGAATACCGAACGTTAACGATATTTGTATGTATGTAAATGGATGTGGAGGAAAGTAAATTGCTTGTGAGCACTCAAATCCATCTAAAATAAAGCATTTACAGAGAATTGGTTGGCTCTGCTACACAAATGAGTGCTGCATGTTTATGAATGGCATTTAAGTGTACGTGCATATGTATATAGTATATGTATATGTATGCATGTATGTTCTTCTGCATACTAGCACATAAATCATTTTGCCATTTAACAATTCGTAAATTATTATATTTCTGCCTCATTTTACTCTGCGTGCACAATAGTCTATTATATTCCAGCTCATTTTTTTGCGGTTGCGGAGCAACCAGGAGGGGGCAACAAAACACAAAGCAACTCCAACTTACACCACCTCAACGGCTGTCTCAGCTGTTGCCGGGTTGTTTGTACTCTTTTCGGGCGATAGGTAACAAATCACACTGCTTTGACCACACACACAACAGCACACAAACAACCAAGAGTATTTGAAGGTGTCCAGCAGTCGCCGCAACGTTTACTCTCTCAAAAGTCGAAGAAAGAAAGCAAGCTACCATACAGCGGTCTCATGTGGCCAAGAAGTGCTGCTCAAGTAGTCACTTCTGTTTCCATTCCTTTTATTATGCTCTTCCGAGTATTCTGTCATATTCGATTATAATAAATGGCACCGCGCTGTAGGAGGATTCTTTTCATTTTTCGACTGCTCTTGAGTGCCTCGCTAAACCAAGTTGAAGTACCACATTTTCTTATTTTGACACTAAGAATAGACATACTTATCTTTTACCAACATCCAAGCGACGATTCGGCTATGCTGTGCGGCGGCCATTGAAACCCATTAACTTCATGAGCAATTAATTGAGTGTTCTAATGAAGCGTCCTAACCAGGCACGCACCGCAAATTACTCAGCGGCTCCCCGGCTGCCGAATAGCATGGGCTGTAGATGCTGAGACGAGTAGCTCTTTAAATCATTTATTATTAAAAGACATTGTTTGCGAGTTGGTTGAGGTAGTACTTCAAAAAAGCTCTCATCTTTCACCCACCCCAAGCAGTGTGCCCTTGAAAGCACTTTGTGTGGTGATGCGTGCGAAATTTCATTTTCGGAAATTTACGACTGTTCTTTTTTGTGGTGGTGATGGTTATGCTTAATGTCAGTGGATTTTTGTTCAACATGAACATGAAAAATGATGTTCCATGTTTGCAATGCTGGCGGGCAAACGATTTTCGGCCATCAGAAAAGCACAATCAAACGTTGGCAAATAGGACTATGTGAATAAGACAAATGTATGCACCTACACGTACACCACATATACATACATACATCCATTAATATAAATTTTAACCAAAAAGAAGCANAGCACAATCAAACGTTGGCAAATAGGACTATGTGAATAAGACAAATGTATGCACCTACACGTACACCACATATACATACATACATCCATTAATATAAATTTAAACCAAAAAGAAGCAAATGTTGTTCAGAATTGGTTCTAAATGGTTTTTAATTTGGCAGCAACTCAACTCTAACCAACACAAATAACTCAAATGTACTCAACTTGAGCAAG
>NW_016196205.1:0-2944 GCF_001687245.7 Rhagoletis zephyria | reverse complement strand
ACTAATGCATGAAAATCCTAACCTCAAAAAAATCACCCGTTACATCTCCCGGCTATTCATTAAGAAAGTATAACAAGTAGAGCCATGGAACCAAATAAAAATAATGCATTTTTTTTTCAAAAATATTTGTGGCCACAAGTTGGAAATGATAGCTGCTAAGTAGGCGTTAGGCGTGTTGATGCAAATGAGTTTCATTTGCAAGAAGACTACTGCTGAGTCTGTCTGTTTTGTAAATTGGGTCTGTAGTGGATTTTTTTCTACAACAAAACATGCACTTGCACTTGACTAGCAAGCGAAGAAAATGTAGAAAGGAGAAAGGGAATAGTGCAAATGGCGGCAACATCCTGCTGATTATGCGAAAAAGTGTATTGTTTATTAGTTCGCGCAACTTCATTATGTATTTCTGTTGTAGGACAATGGCGTTTTTGCTTATTATCAAAATATGTAGTGGTTATAAAAACTAAATGAGTGCAAGTAGAAAGAAAAGCTATTATGAGTGTGGTTTACATTTAAAGGAGAAGCCACAAAAGGTGTTAACTGCTTCTGACGCAATGAAAAATGATGATTAATATAAAAGCGAACAAAAGAACAGGGCAAAACTATATAAATCAGTATAATTTAAGGAGTGGGCTCAGTTGTTTTGTAAGCGAAACATTTGAAGAGAATTCACAGGCAAGGCCATCGATTGGGTGCGAATAGTCTATCGGAAAGAAAATATTCGATGTGGTATACATTAGGTTGGGTTAGGTTCAGAACATTCCGGCAGAGAGGCATACTTAGGCCTATTGTGATGCCACTTAAGCGAGTTCATGTTCCTTCCCTTAGTTTGAAGTGTTACCTTAACGTAACGCTGAAGTCGGCGGATGTGCACTGAATTGAAAGCAGCTGACCACTGAAAGAGATATTTATTGAAAATTCGTTTCTATTATTTATGGCCTTATAACAATTATATTCAACAACTTTATTGACCTTGAGGCCGTTTTTAATGAACGTTTTTGCGGGAAAAAACAACAATTTACATTTTGGTAGAAATTAGAGCTGCTATTTTGGAGATCACCACATCTCCTCCTCAGACTTCTTCAACTGGGATTCGATCCAACGACCCCAGCCGCCTAAGCCAGTAGCCTACCCACTGAGCTAAGTTCGCCACATAAACCGTTGTTGCTTTTTCTACGCTTTGCATGTGTAAAGCCAACTACAATCGAGGCCAGCTATTCCGCTGCTACTTACACTTGATCATGTGGTTTTTGATTTTTGTTAATAATTATATTTTTTAGACTGTTTAGTTATTTGTTTTTGTTTTATTATGGCCTTACAACAATTATATTCAACAATTTTATTGAGCTTGAGGTCGTTGTTAGTAAAAATTTTTGCAGAAAAAACAACAAAAATTGTCATTAAAAACCCCCTCAAGCTCAATAAAATTGTTGAATTTATTGAAAATAATAAATACTGATCTTGTCTGAGTGGAGGAGTGGTCGAGATCGTGTAAACTGCTTCTAATAAATAATGGGACGATCAATTCGTATGAAACTTTTAGATCTTTTCTCATTTCTCAGGTTGGCTTTTTCGCCCATCGCTCGTTGGCCAATTCAATGAAAACAGTGTTTACACTGAGCGACGTCAATTCTATTTGAATAATTTAAGTCCTTTCCAACGAATGTCTAACCAAAGATTATGGCGCAAAAGAAAAGCTGAGACCACAAATGAATCCTTCTCTCGCCAACTCATCGGCGATATGTCATCATGCTCTTACGAAGCGCTCGGATGACCGTTTCATTATATGAAAAAATGACTCCAAGTGCGACCTTGTAAATCTTTCCTGTATTGGTAGCACCTGCGGAGCCATCTGCCAAGCGTAATTGAAGCTTTAGAGAAGAGCGAATAACTATGCTTATGGGTTCTAAATAACATCCAATGACACAAAGACCTAGCTGTGATCGGCATAAACGTTTTATTGCTCATACGTTATTGAAAAAATAATATTTACATACCTAGATACATAAAGACATATGTACATAGAGGTATTAACAAAGTTTAAATAGAAAAAGTAAACTGCATGAATCCACACTACGCTTGAACGTCTGCTGTATCATACCTCCATACAAGCTGTATTTACGTGAAATTACGCATACGCACTGTAAACCAACAGCGGAAAATTTTAGAGAAACAAGTAATTTTTAAGCAAAAACCAAAACCGACTTCAATTCTCATATAAAAATTTAAGAGTACCGTTAATATCTTCGTGATCCAATGATCGGATCTAAACCAAATTAGTATGGGACCACCTTGCCTTTAAAACAAATTATAGAAATCGGTATATATATATATATATATATATGTTCCGACGAATTGATAACCTCTGAACCTTTTTCTTAAGTCGGTTAAAAAACGAACGTATATTCTAGCGAAATTTTTTGCTGTTGAATATTGGCGTTGTTGGCAAATATATTATAAAAAATATTTCAGTTTTTTTTTTAGGTAAATAAATCAAAAATAAACTACATAAATATTTTGGCAAATAAATTATTTAATTCAGGCAGAAATGCGTTTAAAATGCAATAAGAGAGCTGTGCCAGTTATTTACGAGTTGCCCTAGGTCATATCGCACGTTTAATAATATACAGAATTATTTCAAAATTTAAATTCTGTGGGAAAAGGCAACTCATACCAAAATATAGATGTAAAGATACATATCTTCGCAATTTTTGGGAAGTTTAGTCATCTGTTAGGCTGAACGCATTCTACTTATCAAGTTTATTAAAATTTAAATATCACTACAAATATTTACATACATATAAAAATGTATCAGAGAACAGTTGGTGTAAAGCTTGCAAAGTTCATGTAAATATTATTTATCAATGTTTGTCTACTTAACGCCTGCAAGCTACATACATATGTACTAGGGCGGGTCAATTTGTATGGATCGATTTTTTTCGACATT
>NW_016196204.1:0-2944 GCF_001687245.7 Rhagoletis zephyria | reverse complement strand
GTCGGCGTCAACAGTTGCTGGCGTTTCAATAGTGTGAATTTTGCCTGTATTTTTACTAATTGAGCCTAATGAGTTTCTGTGAAGAGTTTTTATTCTATTTTTTCATTGTAATAAAAACGGCTGTTTTGTTTTTTGTTTTTAAAAAACCGAACCACAAAGTTGTCATTTTGAATTTAGTTTGCCAGTTTTGTGTAATCATTAAAAACAGTATTGTCAGGCAGGTTACTCTTAAAACTCTAAAAATATATCAGAAAAAAATTAAAAACACATTTACTTTGCATGCAATAGTCAGACTAAATTGTAATTAGTTCCGTTAAATTGCTTATTTTGCAATTTAGTGATTTTTTATTTGGTAGTTTTGCTTTTGATGAGCCACTATTGAATTTTAGTTAAAAAACGCCAAAAAACAAAAACAAAACATGTCAACGCAAATATCTCACTAGTTTGAAAAGTAGTAAAAAAGTGCAATAAAGAAAAAAGGTACAGGCAAATCTCACACTGTCAATAAAAAACGTCTGCACAATTTTTTGACAGTTGCGGGCGCCAGCGTCTATTTTTACCTAAAATGCCTACCCAAGCCAAAACTTTTGCATTGAAAAATTGAAAAAAGCTGCTTTTTAGTGAGATGGCGCTGTCCGCGTTGACAGTTGCTGGCGTTTTGACAGTGTGAGTTTTGCCTGTAATAAATTGCAGAGACTGCATTTAAAAAGTTTTCAAGCATCCATTTCAACGCTAAACACCTTTTAGCGCTTCAAATCAAAATCAAGGTCAAAGTCGCAGGCACGCAAAAAAAACAAGCAAGCAAGCAAAAACACAGCGCTTCTGCAAAGAATGGAAAATCCAGTTTCTCTCATGGTCACTTTCTCTTTCTCGTTACACACAAACCAATTTTTCACGCTTGTTCTTTACTTATCAGCAACGTCTGCTTTGCCAGGAAGGAGGCAGCATATCTAAACAGAGATCATCCGTCACTATTTCACCCTTCACTTTCACATTCACGCTAGTACACGCGCGCCAAACCGAAGGCAGCCTCTGCAGTGAACACTTTTTTGCTGTTTCTACCGCTCCTTAAACTCCGCACTTGCCAGTTACACTTGCCATGCAAAACAATTGGAAAGAAAAGGAAAGAGGATGAAAGGATGAGCAGAGGCAGCTGCAACCGCAGCAGTTTAAATAAAACTGCCCAGCAGAATGGAGCAGCTTCAAATTGAAGAGGAGCCGCCAACTCCAGCTCAAGCAAAGCCTCTTCCCTCCTCCTTCAGCACCTTCAACAAATGGATCCCCTTACTTTGTTTGGTGGTGCTGGGCGCCGTGCTCATCACCGTCCTGGTAATGACCCACAATCAGAAGTCTGTCGAAGAAAAGAAATTAGCAGTCCAAGCTGATGATGGATCATTACCACCTTCCTCCTCCTCTTCACGGCAACCTCGAAGCAGTCCTGATGGTCCTCATCGCCTGCTTGGCTATCACTCCTCTCCGCCGATCATCATCGCGCCCATCGACCCTGAGGCGGTCCAGCAGGAGTTGGATGGACTTCGCGAGGCCATCGACGACCTCCGCCTCAACACCAGCCGCCTGGAGGCAGAGCTGACGGCGCTTAAAAACGCCAACCCCCCCTTGACAACTCCACCGCCGGACACCTCAGAGCCGGATCGCCTGAAGGCGGTCCAGTCGCTAATCATCACCGTCTGGAGTAGGCTTTTCAAAAGAGGAGATGAACTAAAAAGTGTTGACACCTTCACCCCGCTGGAAGCCTTCTCCTCGCTGACCACCCTCGAACTGCTGCCACTGTCCACCAAAGGTCGAAAGCCAAAACGAAAGCAGGCGGAGGAGACGCGACGCTGGCTGGCGGATCATTTTTCCCTAGAACGAATTATCAACTTTCCAACTACCGAACCGGTAGCTACCTTCTCCACCGCCTACATCGGCGGTCTCCTCTCCGCCTACTCGATGACCAAGGATGAAGTGTTGTTCAAAAAAGCGGTCAAAATGGCCGATCTGCTAGCTGCAGACGCCCACCATCCGGCCACCGGTGTTCCCTATCAGCTGTACACCTTCTCCAATCGAAGCGCCAGCGGACGCAGCTCCACCTTGTCAGCCGTCGGTGGCCACCACCTGGAGGCGGTGTTTCTGTCGGCTCTAACGAAAAAGCCCTCCTATCTTGAACTTTCTCAGAAAACTTTAAACACAATCAAGGAGACGTTTTCTGAAGATGCGAAGGTGAAGCCGCTGTACAATCGACTGCTCAGCATTGACGGCCTCTTTGCCGAGTATAAAGGTGGGAAAATAAAAGAAGAAAAAATTTTAAAAGTTAACACAATTTTTTTTCTGATCTTATCAGTGTACACACTTTTCGCCGAAACCAAGGACTTCTTCTACGGCCTGTTGAAGGCCTTTATTCAGTCTGGCGGTGCTGATGAGCCCTCTCTGGAGCAGTACTTTGAGGCGCTGGAAGCGGTAGAGGCGGCAGGTCTGCTCACCACTGAAAACTCCAAACAAAACCTCACCTGGGCTCGAGAGTGGGACGCCTCTCTTGGGCAGTTCAGCGCCTGGATGGCCCCTTCCGGTTGTTACTTAGGCGGCATGTTTGCCCTTACCGCTGACGTCTTGAAGAAGAGTTCAATAGATTTTGCCAACGTCAGCACCGCAAGCATTCGCCACCCAGACCGGCTGATGCAGCTGGCAAAGGACATCACCGAAACGTGCACTTTGGCCGCTAATCGTACCTCTACCGGTCTGTTACCTCAAGGTCCCTTCTTTCCCGGTATGGATTACCGATCAGAAAGTGGTGATGGTGGCGGTAGTTTTAATTTAAACCCCGATTTAGCGGAAAATTACCTGCTTCTCTGGAGAACGACCGCCGAAGAGTCGTACCGAGATGCCGCCTGGCAGCAAGTGCAAGCGCTTGAAAGGCTGTTTTCGACTAAAAGTGAAATGTTATCCA
>NW_016196202.1:0-2945 GCF_001687245.7 Rhagoletis zephyria | reverse complement strand
TTCGATTAATCGAGCGATTAACCGATTAATTTTGAAAATAATCGAAAAGCAGTCATTAAAAATTACACAATAGTAGCGTTCTTGTACGCGCTAGTTCGCACCAGTTTTTACCAACTATCACGTTTTGCCGTTCTTGTCCAAAAAACTGGTAAGAAAGGGGAAATTGAGAGCGAAAAGAGACATTTCTTTTTGAGGAGAAGTAAGCGAGAAAAACAGCTGATCGCATGTTGTTGGGTGGAATTGAAACTAATAAAGGAAATGTTTATGAGGTTTTTATAGTTGAAATTGACAAAATAAACCTATTTAAACATAATATACATTGTCTTATTAGCAACTAGCTGCGAATAAACAACAAATTAATCAGCTGTTCGTAAAACTTGCAAATTATTACTGGTTTTGCGTTCTTGTACTTTTGTGCTATGAGAGCGAATTCTCAGAAATTCAGATACTGGAGAGTTACTGGCAAGTTACTGGATAATTTGTAAAAGAACACAACTAATAATAGTTGCGTTCCAGATGCTTCACGAAATTCACGATTTGCAGGAACAGCTGTTTTCTCCATTAATAAACCTTATGGGAGGTGGTCACCTGGAACGACTTCCGGTAAAAACCTGCAAATCGTGAAGCATCTGGAACGCAACTAATGTATCAATCAAAATTCCGTAACAAAATTGGCATTCTTACCACTAATGTTAGCAACAAAAAAAGTGTCCACTCTACGCGATACATATATATCGCACACCGTCTTCAAAAGAGTCAAAACCCAAAATAATACGTTCGTCAGAAAATGCGAAAAACTATTTCGTAGCACATGCTAATCATATGGGCAGGGCGACTTTACCTTAGGTTTTTTTTTAACAAATTATAACAAAAATTTGCTTCAGCTTTTGCTGAAAGGTAAATAAAAGCTCTGTCTACATTTTTAGCGCATAATCTCAAAAATGCTAAATTTTGAGTTGTGACTCTTTTGAAGACGGTGTACGATATGTATAATTTTACTGGTTGGGAGATTTTGCACATTGCCGTAGTCTGCAAATTTTTAAACGATATTTTTGCAAAAAAGTGCAACCTAAGTAACAACTAAAAAATCACAACGCAGGTATCCACATATTTTCATTTTATTTTCCAACTGCGGTGTTGTGCATTTTCTTCCATGCGCTTTTTTATATGGAAGAAAATAAGAATCATCGTAAAAAAAATGCCAAAAATCAACGGTACCTCACCTCACCTCAAACCCGAAATTTTTTATACAAAAATTTAATGGGCTACAAAACTGCATGCTGAAAATCTTTCTAAGAAATCTAATTAAAAAGCTGGAATTTTTTGCTGAACTTTATTTTTTATTGCATAAGGTTTTATCTATTTATATTTATACGGTTTTTGCTAAAGAATAAGCTGTATTTAAAAAAATAGCTAAAATTAAATTCTCCTAATTTTTACATGGGGTATATAGCGGACGGTATACTACTTAACATCTTTTTATTTATTGTTTCCCTTAGTTTTTAATTTTCTTGATTGTTGGCACACTGAATTCATGGCGCTAGTTTCCACCATTTAACAAGAAATGTATATTTAAATAAAACAGTTAATTTTTATAACTTATGTAAATGGTTTTTATTAATTTTAGATTTTAATCGAAACGACCGATTAATCGGTTAATTTCTTACGATCAATTGCAATTATTAATGCAATGTTTTCGATTAATCAATTAATCGATTATGAATTCTTTTTGCCATTTAAAATTTACCTTAAGTTCAATTAGACACTGTTTACACGGGGTAACTAGGCCTTTCCCACCACCAAGATATCGAGACTAGATGGATCCGAAACTCGGTCTTTCCGACCACCTAGAGTACATTAAAAACCTAAGATAATAAACAAAATATGAGCGGATTGGAAACAAGTCCTTTCCAACCGCCACGAAAGCGCAACTGGACGGGTTGACAGATTTTTGACACTTGTGAGAGAGTAACTTATTTTTACGCTCTAATTACCGAAACAGCCCGGAGAGCATGTGAAAAAAACCCTAATACAAATACAACTGTGTAAAACTCTTTTATCGACGCCTCATGTGAGATAAATATTTTATTTTGACCAGTTGTACTACATTCATGTCATTGTTTAATATTTGCTTGGAATAGTTAATTTCACGTTTTAAATTGTGCAACTCTAATCAGAGGTCCGAGTGGCGATCAATCGACTTTCTGCCTTTCATATACCTTGTTGCTTAAACGTACCAAAATCACCGCCCAAAAATGAGGACGTAAGTAGCGCTTTCTCTGATCATTTGCTGTTAACGATACTGATTTGTGTTCTTAATAGGCGGGAAATTTTCAAAACTCCTGGTGAGGGATCGGAATCGGATGAGCTGGATGAGCTAGCTGATGTTGAGGAAGCTGAGGATGTTGTTGCGTTCGAAGTTAACATTGAGGAACCATTCGAATCAGAAGATTCTGAAGTAGAGTATAGTATACCATACGGCAGTGCCATCGGAGCTCATGATGAGTCGGATGAAGACTCAGACTTTGACCCAGATGCGGAAGAGGACAGTTCTGATTTCCAGCCAGATGAATCAGATGATTCTATGTCGGAGTCGGATAATAAAGCGGAGGTGATAACAAATAACAAAGCTGGCAATTTATCGAAACAGGAAACACGTAATGCAAATACGACCGGTGATGCCGGTCCGAGCTCAAGTGGTGTTGGAAGGAGTAATCAAGAAGGTGATGATGTTAGTAATGTACTAGAACTTAACGAAGACGAGGAGGACGATGAGACTGTGCGCGCCATCATTGCAGCAATTAAAAAACCACGCACAGCACCACCAGAAATTAAATTGGATGATTTCATTACGGACATTTGTTTTCACCCGGAACGTGATATCATAGCACTCGCTACAATAACCGGCGACGTGTGCCTTTATGAATATGCTAACGATGGCAATA
>NW_016196201.1:0-2945 GCF_001687245.7 Rhagoletis zephyria | reverse complement strand
GTTGGCTAAGCAACTTTGCGATCACCTCCATTGAGCTAAGCTCATTTTGAGTGGAATTTCTTGCTAGCACTCATTACTCGTCCATTCGTGAGCTTGTAATTAGTTACATCAGTTTACATCCACACAGCATAGTAATCTGTATATACATATGCACATTAGGCTGGTAAAAAAAAATATAAAGTCGGAATTTTAATTTTATCACCCCTAGGATTGTTTTATACCGACATCTAAAAATACTTAGAGATCGCTCAAAGCGCTCAAAGTTTTTCATGTATTTTATGTGGGGGAAAACCAGTTTTTCGCAGAAATGATGAATAATTCTTTAAAATCAATGTTTTTCGATCGGAAAACTTTGTTTCGCTTTAGTAGACTTCCGATATTATTTCTTAATATTATCTATTTATTAGAAGTACCCAGAAAACGCCAAAAATGCAATGAAGGAACCCATAGAAAATCATTAGTATTAAAAAGTTTTAAAATAACCAATGGGTACTATTCCTAGAAGTATTCCGAAGAGAGACTATTGATTTTCAAGAATTCATAGGGGTATATGTTTTCGATATAGAGCATTAAAATTCCGATTTTAGTTTTTCACATAAATTTTTGGGCCACCCTGATGTACATACATATCTGTGCGGTTGAATAAAAGTAGCCTAGCTCACATTTTAATGAATGAAGAAAAATCGATATTTTCTTTAAATCGTAATTATTGGACCAATATGGATCTTATAATAGGTAAATTATGGCTTAAGTCTTATATTTATAATCTGGATGTTTGCTAGTGGGAAGTATTATATAAAATCGGCGGCCGAAAACACCATTTTGTTACTTTAGCGCTTTTGTTGAAACATATTTTGCCGAAAAACAAAATTAACTCCACTTAGGCTTTTTTACCGAAATATATAAAAAAAAATGTATCTAAGCGAAATTAGAATTTTTTAATAAATTTAAAACGCAAAGAAATATAATATTTTAGTACTCAAACAACACTAATTAAGTTGTTTTATTAAAAGTAATACCTCATACAATGGTAGACATAACAACATTGTTGAAGATAAGTTGCTTTAACTGATGCAACATTTGTCCATCCCAGTTAAGATATTTTTAAAGCCTTATTACTACTACCAATATTAAAACAAAGAAAGTACAGATCAAAGGGGTTTCCTTTAAAGAATAACAATATAATAAAAAACAAATTGTGACTTATCGCGACTTAGGCTACTTAACAAAAAAACGGCACAGATATGTATGTATGTACTCATTCATGTATGTGCGTGAATAAACGCATGCGGCAAATCGCTTGTCATTGTCAGATAAACTCAGCTCAATCGCTTCGAAAGTATAGTAAATGTTAGCGTTGAAAATTTACGATGGAAATTTCTGTTCACTTTTGCCATTGCTAGGCGTTCGGTGTGCTATGGAGTACGGTGGCCTATCCTAACACGGTCTATCGACTATGCTAATAGACTCACTGCCAAATACTATACGAGTAAATACGTACATACATACCCTGTAGTCAAATGAACTAGTTGTAAACTACCCCACAACTAGTATGAATCGCATGCCCAACTATACAGCCAACTATCTTTTTTCCATGCAATCAACTGGTATTTTTAACATGGGGATGTCCTACGAAATGGCAATTGTCAGATTTCGGTCAGAAACATACCAGTCACATACTAGTTCAGAATAGACAGAAAAATACTAGTCTAATTATGGACCAAAACCACTAATTTGGGAGTCAAAAAATAAAATGAATTCATGAATATACAATAAAAAACATTTAAGTACACTTTTTTATTTTACATATTTTTATTTAGCAGCCTTAGATTTGCCAATAATTATTGTTAATTTTTTTGAGTATTAACTAAAAGAAAAAATAAATACATAGATATTTCAATTTCCAACATCCAATACTCCTCATTTTCAGAATATCAACGAATTTACTAAACTCAGTAAATTCAACAGACGACTTCTCGGTAACAAATAAAGATTTTTTAAAGCTTTAAAATGAATTTTGAAGCGGAGGAGTAGTGCAGCTCAAATGTGCTTAAAAACCGTGATTTTTTTACTTTTAGGTTAGAATATCCCGAAAACCTGACGTGATCTGGGGTCAGATTCGAATTCAGCACGTCAAAGACCTTCGGAAAAGTATAGTCCGATTCTTGGTTAAAAAACCTTGTTGGCCTGTGTAATTCAAGCAGTTATTAAATATTCTTCATATTTGTCCATAGTTTGGCTTATTGATTGATAATAGAAATTAATCAAATAATTATATTAATCGTGTAATAAACAAAGTAAAAAATGTGTACTTTATTGTATTAAACTGTCGAAGTCAAATAATACAGGATATGAATAAATCGTTTGTACTTAGTACAACTCTGGTCATTTTCGAACTAGTTCGGTTTCTGTTAAGAAATTTTAGTTGTAAACTAGTATTTTTCCTGACTAGTTTGGGATTTCACTGCAGGGTACATACATATGTACAATTCGGATCTAAAGCGACTTACATCAGTTCGTTGCTGGGTGTGTAGGAGTAGTGGGCGCGCTTGCTTCTTTTCGCTTGAATTGTACAAAATCTGTTTTAACTTTCCTTTATTTCCTGCTATTATTATCATCATTGCAATAGGGAAAATATGTACATATAAACATACATACATACATAGATATGTATTTGCCTCCATTTTCAATGTAGTTTTTATTTGGATTATCGATTTTGATGCTACCTACTAAATTTTGATTCTGGCGTTCAGCAAATGCTGTAATTTACATTCATTTCTCTCGAATTGTTATTGGAGCGAATTTATATTGCTTTATATTACTTAATAATTTCGTACAGAGATAAGAAGTTATGTACTCTTATGTACGCTCATAATAATTTTGCAGATCTATGATACACATACATACAGTGGCGGATTTATCGTACAGGCAACATAGGCTGAAGC
>NW_016196200.1:0-2945 GCF_001687245.7 Rhagoletis zephyria | reverse complement strand
CATTTAAAAATGGCCTCGAGCTCATTATAAAATTGTTGAATATAAAATAATTTAATAATTTTTTTAATATTAATAAAAATATTTCGTATTGAAATTCAACACATATTTTATCATCTTTTTGAGAGGCGTAATTAAAAAAAAAAATATATATCTTTTAAGACGAACGAACTCAAACATTCCATAAATTTTCTTAAAGGTATTCGTATTTACTTTTGCACTTAAAAGAAATTCATTGTTTATCTTTTCTATTGTGACTTGTACCTACACATGAAATCGACTTTTTTGTATCACATTGAGCCTTATGAATAAAAAAAACTAAGTAATTTATTTTTCTTAAAATTTCAGGCCTTTTACGTAAACTTATTTGAATAACGCAAGCAAAAGGTTTGAAATCTCAAGAAAAGCAACTGCTTAGTTTATTTATTATTAAGGCCCTTTCACTGAAATCTTCTTCCAAATTGTCCTCACTACCGCTTCCATTCAACGATATTTCTTCCAACCATTTTAGAACTGGTTCTCTAAAAGTAAAAAAAAGGCCACTGTACAATGTGTGTCCGCTATCAACCTCGTACAACGCTAAACTGAGTTGGCGTGAACGCTTACTTTGATCATAAAAAGCGTTCCTGAAATATCGCGAGAAAACCGAATTCGTTCTGCCTCACAGGCCACCGTTAGTGTTCTAGGGTTAAGGCTTCCCCACCCATGGATGACATAAAGTGACGGTAAGTTCACCAGTGTGTCAAGAGCACTATACACCACTCAACAAAATTAAAGTTAAATAAATTGGCTATCAAGCAACCATTTTGGTTCTTTACTATCGAAACCAGATAAATTTTCGTGGACCCCCCTATTTTTTTCACGCCGACCCTTGCCGAGTCTCCCGTGGACCCCTAGGGGTGCACCTGTACCACTTTAAGAATCACTGATCTAAATTGACATTTATCTAAATTTAAACGCTTGTATACAAAAAACTATTTCTTTAATCATCACTTATGTATATACAGGGCCGAAGAAAATAAGCACGAAAAAATCCAGTTTAAGCGCTTAGATAAGCACTAAAACACTGGTAAATATGCTCGCAAAAAACAAAAATTAAATACAGTTTAATGTTCTGTTTTTTATTCAGTTTATTTCAAGGATTGGAAAATTCCATAACACAAGTGTTGCTTGATACTTTCAAATTATTGAGATCTGCGCTGGTCGTTTTAATTTTTATATATCGAGCCCTAACCGCCAAAATAACGTGAGCGACATTTCAAAATTTTCTTTTTGATGCAGAAGTGCTTCTAGATGCTCTAGGAACATTTCTGCATCAAACAGAAAATTTTGAAAAAAATGTCGCTTACGTTATTTTGGCGGTTAAGGCTCGATATATAACTTTGTTCACATAACAGTTGTTTGTAAGAGACAAAACGAATCGAGATAGATGTAGACAAATGTAAATNAAAATTTTGAAAAAAATGTCGCTTACGTTATTTTGGCGGTTAAGGCTCGATATATAACTTTGTTCACATAACAGTTGTTTGTAAGAGACAAAACGAATCGAGATAGATGTAGACAAATGTAAATATAAATGATCAGAATGAAAAGAGAAATCGATTAAGCGGTGATTGTCTGTCCGTCCGTCCGTCCGTCCATCCGTCCGTCTGTGCACACAATAACTCGAGTAAAAATTGCGGTATCTTAACCAAACTTGGTACGTGTTCTTCTTTCGGGACGGATGGTATTAAAAATGGGCAAAATCGAACAATAGCCACGCCTACCTCCCATATAACGGTAGTTTTCAGAAATATGAAAACTGCGATACTTTAGTAATTACTGAAGATTATTCACTCAAATTTGATATTTACAATAATTTTTAGACGAAAAACAAGAATATTATCCATTTTTGGATAATGCGCGTAGCCACGCTCACTAATGGTTACATGTGTATATCTTGGTAGACGCTCCACCAATTTTTCCCAAACTTGGCACAGTTATTGGCCTTGGTACAACATACCAAATGGCTGAAAATTTTTAAAATCGGACAATAACCAAGTTTACGAAATACGTTTATGATAAAATTTTTGGAAATTGGGCGTAGCACCACATTGTGCTTGACCCATAAAAGCAAAACGATGAAAATTGTTGCAATCGGACTATTATTATTATTATTATGTAAGTCTTTGTTATAATTAAAACTATAACAAAGTAAAAAGAAGCACTAGCTGCCAGGGCTATCGCCTTACTTGTCAATAATATATATATGTCAATTTGAAATAATAATATTAATATTTTTTTAAATTAAATTGCTGATACCAATTCTATTCAAAAATAAAAATTATAAATTAACATTGTTTTCGGTTGGGGATTTAAGAACATTTTGAATACTTGTGTTTTTAAATATTGCTGAACGGTGTTGGGTTAGGTTTGGGAACTCGGAAATTATATGTGGGATTGTTAGTTGGGAGATAATGCAAAATCAACAAGTGGGTGGCTGCGTTCTTAGTAGTAGATGTTGGTGAGCATGTTTTGTGTGCCCTAAACGAAACCGTGTAAAGCACATGTTCCTTCGGGTTGTTGTGGTGGGTAGCTGTACGGCAGTCCTGTTGGGGTTGACGATTTTGTATGGAAGTTTCCTCTCCGTGCCGCCGTGATCACTTTTTTCTGCTATATTAAGCACTTTATATATATTTTAACTTAGTTTTTATATTAAAAATACCTTTACAAACTTCGTTTCCTTGCTAGCGTCCATTTTTATTTACTTTTACATTTGGCATTTCTCCTCTTCTTCGCAAAAATAATCGACAAAACTAAGTTGGACACCGAAAAGTTACACTGGTCTACAAGGGTTTTGCGAATAAGACGGGACCTGGTGTTTCCGAACGGATTTTTCGTGCTGAACACGAATCTGGGGTCCAAAACTTCCCATCACGTCACGTTTTCGAGAAAAAAGGGGTTGAAAC
>NW_016196199.1:0-2945 GCF_001687245.7 Rhagoletis zephyria | reverse complement strand
AAATATTAAAAATAAAATGTTAACAAGCCACAATAACATTGACAACAATACCTAATTTTTTATTCAACCATTTTCTAGTACTAAAGATTTTTTACTTATCCCCTACCTACCTACGGACCTATAAAATGTAGTTACTATGAAATAATGGTTAATTAAATAATTGGGTATTATTACTGGGAATGTACTGAACAGAACCGTTGTCTTCCGATCAAAAAATATTGATTTTCAAGAATTGGTAATTCTTCGAATGTGGTTTTCCCCTATATGGAATACATTGAAAACGTTTGCATTAATTTGGGCACTTCTCCATCAAATGCGCCGTCATTAAAAATTTCAAGAAGTGTTTCCCTACAGATCGGCAGATTTCTCTGGACGGCTTTTGCCAAATTNTTTTAAATATTCAACATAACTTGAATATATTTTATTTAAATTCATCGTTCAAAACAAGTGGCAACCCTTTTAAAAAATATATTGAAATTTAAATCTTTCTTAACTTATTTCATTTTACACCTCTATTGTGATACTTATTTAAATAAAATTATGAATTTACATAGGTGGCAACCCCAATCTAAAATTTTTTCAAAATAAACCTTTTTAAAACTCTTTTATTTGACACTCATATTCTAAAATATTTCATATACATATCTTATGTATAATTTAAAAAAAAGTCGACTTTTCAAAAAAATATATTCAAACTAAAAAGTCTTTCGTCTGACATTGAGCCCTATGAATAACAACTAAGCAATCACTTTTTCTTAAAGTTTCAAGCATTTCACTTAAACTAAACTTCATAAGTCGACTAAAAAATACATATGGACATTAGACTACATCACCAAAAAAAGTTGCGGTTTTCCGCCGGGATTACAAAATTTATTATATTTTAAGATGTCCACCAAAATATTTCGAAAAAATATCCATCTTCGTTCTTGCAGTACCAGGCCCGGTCTTGAAACTACACGATTGCTGACATATTTTCTGATAGAAGCTTCGAACCGCATGTTCAGCTGCTAACATCTCAAGCCCTTCATTGTTTGTTATTAATAGGCAGGACAGACGTCTCGTCTTCTCCCGGTATCGCCCAACTCTCACTCGCGTGTCCATTATCGGAAGGATTGTTTTTTATGCTACGTATTTCTCTGCACTCACGGCTCATTTAGGAGCTGCTTAATTATTTACGATTTAGAGTCATTGGGAAATTTCGCGGCTAGCGATTGTAATTGTAGCTACTCGACGTCGTACTTTTGTCGTGCTATTTGGTGCACTTCTTCATTGCTAAGAGGCGCATGCGGTTCTTAACTGCAACAAGATAGGAAATCGAGTGGACGTTGGCTCCTCGAATTTGATCGGGAAACACCCAAGTGGATTTATTTATGGATGTTTAGATGCTGGTATCTGGTACTGCTAACTACCATGCTAAGTGTCTCCTTTGTCGGAGGTGTTGCCATGAAGGCTGGATTTTCCGACTGTTGGACCAAATATATAAGTCGCTAAGCACGATTTTAACATAGTGGCCAACATACGCTGCTTTTTTTTTAATGCTGAAGTGGTAATATTAACAGTTGGCCTCGTTTAGTATTTTCGAGTGGTAGCAGTTAGATTATGAATAAATAATTGACAAACGCAAGTTGTCATCCTCGGTCAAATGGTCTTACACGTATACAACACCAAATAGAATAACTTAATCAAATACGCATTGGCAATAGTTATCAAGGCCATTTTTGCTTCCTTCGGCTTTAACCACAACCAATCGCTTATTTATTTACTACTCTTTCAGTTCGCGTTCAAGTACGTACAAACTCAAAGTCATTTCATCATCATTCGAAAACCATTTTCACAAACATTTACCTTTTTATTTCGAAGCTACTCACAATTCTCATATTTTCATTGCATTTTAATAAAATTTATTGTATGACTTTTTCACTGCTTTGGCTTTGCACACACTTGCACTTGTGCGTGGTGATTGTTTTTTTCTCAAAACTTTTTTACTGCTGTCACCGAATTTCCGGTACTGCAGCCATTGCTACTTCCCTTTTTCCTTGCGAAAGCATTCAACTTGAACAGTTTTCTTGTCTTTGCGTTGAGAATTTTTCCACACCATTGAGTGCATAGAAATAAAAGTTTTCCCACACAAACTTCAGCAAGCTGTACAGGACGAAGATGTTCTGCAAATATAAAACAGAAATGGATTTTTATAGAGAAATTGAAGATAAATTAAAGCAAAATATGCGTTAAAACTGTAAGATGAAAAAAAGCATGGCAAAANAATTTTTCCACACCATTGAGTGCATAGAAATAAAAGTTTTCCCACACAAACTTCAGCAAGCTGTACAGGACGAAGATGTTCTGCAAATATAAAACAGAAATGGATTTTTATAGAGAAATTGAAGAAAAATTAAAGCAAAATATGCGTTAAAACTGTAAGATGAAAAAAAGCATGGCAAAGTCAACCGATTCAACCAAATCGAGATCATTTTATGCGAACAAAAAGTATATGCGAAAAAACTACTAAATTAGAAATCGAAAATGTGAAATAGCAAATGGCATTGGCAATGCAGGATTCAAAAGACAAACATGCAATGGCCATGTACGAATTATGAGTGGCTTGGGACAAGAGCAAAGATAGCAAGTGCCGGTGTATTCAACGTTGAACGCTTCACTGGAATCTTTGAATAGCTTGCTGCTTCTGTCGCTTGTTTTGGACACCGGTTGAGTGGCCTGCAACTTGGGCAGGGTTGCTGACCAGTTCGCCCTCCCGCTGATCGGGCCGGACACAGCTACTTGCACACACACGTATGTATGTATGTGTGATGGCAGCATACTTGAACGCATAGCCGAACAGTTTCGCTCAATAACTTGCAAAGTTAAGTGGCAAAAAATCAGCAGAGCACAAGGATGAGCAGCAAAAACTTGCAGTAGCAGTGTAAAATAAATTTAAGAAATCGAAA
>NW_016196198.1:2168-2945 GCF_001687245.7 Rhagoletis zephyria | reverse complement strand
CTCTCTCTCTCTCTCTCTCTCTCTCTCTCTCTCTCTCTCTCTCAGTCTGTCTGTCTACGCCAGATATTCATCCCTCCATTCCTCCATTCCTCCATCCATCCACCACCATTCCATTGACCAGTGACCGAGAAATTGTCGATTTGTCTGCTGCTGCTGCAGGTCAGAGGTCGACGGGCGTCGTCTGGAGGAGGAAGGCGCGAGGGCAATAAAAAAAAGTGAAGTAAAGTTAGCAGCTGCTGCTGCAGCCATCACTACCGATAATTAGCGGTGGTGGTGGTGGCCACACTGGCGGACAGTCAAAATAGAGATAAACTGTGTCGAAGAGAGCTAGCTTTTGCTGACTGTCTGGAAGCATCTCTCTCTCTCTCTCTCTCTCTCTCTCTTCTAGTGGCAAATTGAGACCGGAAAAAACAGTGTGAATGTGCTAGAAAAGAAAAAGTGAGAAGGCTGTCAATGAGAATGTGAGTGAGTGTGTGTTTGTTTATTTGAAGTGTCGCACAAGTTTCTGAGCACAACAGATTTTGCAATAAATCCACTAATTTGGCTGCTCTTGCTTACTATTGCCTCCTCATCATTGCCGATCTTTCTCTATGTCTGATCAGTGGTGGTGAAATATTAGCCTTCCGTCGCCATCGTCGTTTCTGTTCTGTCGGCATCTTTGGCCGCGCCTTGAGTTGAGCAGCAGTTCAATGCGTCCAATCAAAGTCTGGCGCTTCTAAATTTTTGCACTTTATGTTCTTGTTCCTCTTCAATGAAGTGCAGCAGCAGCAGCAGCAG
>NW_016196198.1:0-2062 GCF_001687245.7 Rhagoletis zephyria | reverse complement strand
TCACTCTCTCTCTCTCTCTCTCTCTCTCTCTCTCTCTCTCTCTCTCTCTCTCTCACTTGCAATTGATCGCATCATTATGTCAACTTCTTCTTTCTTTCTTTCCTTCGGTGAGTGTCGGTGCGTGTGTGTGTATGTGTGTGTTGATATCATTGTCAGTTGTCTGCCTGCCTCTATCTCTGATAGACGAGCGTGCCAAAAGCGAGCCCGACGCTCGGCCGGCAGCGATGATGGCATCTCTCAGCAGCAGCATCACACAAGTGAGGACGTCTTCACTACACCACTACTGCCATAAAGAGGCCGGCAAGAAGAAAACCTGCAAAAAGAAGAAAAAGAAATGACACACACGTCGAAAAGTGTCTGTGTGCTGGTGCTCGTATCGTTTCCGGTGGTGATGCCTAAGTCTGCNGAGCGTGCCAAAAGCGAGCCCGACGCTCGGCCGGCAGCGATGATGGCATCTCTCAGCAGCAGCATCACACAAGTGAGGATGTCTTCACTACACCACTACTGCCACAAAGAGGCCGGCAAAAACCTGCAAAAAGAAGAAAAAGAAATGACACACACGTCGAAAAGTGTCTGTGTGCTGGTGCTCGTATCGTTTCCGGTGGTGATGCCTAAGTTTGCTGCTGCTGTTGCTGCTGCTGCAGGGGTGTTGGCCTACCTCAAACTGTGGCGGCAGTCTTCTTGTTCTTTATTCTTTTTATTCTCTTTTTTTCTTAAAGGTATCATTTAGCGTATTAGGTTTGTGGCTGTTGTCTCTCGATTTCTCGGCAGCAGCAGCAGCTTACAAGCTATCATTACCGATTACCGTAGATTACCAGCAATCTCTTGGCTGCTTGAACTTGGCTGCTTCTGCTTCTGCTTCAGTTTGGTTTCATTAGTGAACTCTTCGGGGTTGCATGGACAATGGGGCTGCTGGAGTAGAGTAGGGCACGTGAAGGAGATTTGTAACGCCTGTCGACAGTCATTTGATGCTGCTGCTGCTGCTGCTAAAGACTGACTGACTTTAATAAAAGTTGAGTCTCTGAATGACTGAATGAAAACGTTTAAATTTAATTTGATAGTAGTAGATTCGTAGTAGATTCGTAGTAGATTCAGTAGTGATTAGATGAGTGAGTAAGTTCAAGGACGAGAGAGGGAAAAAGGTCATTAGATGAAGATGATGAAGAAGAAGAAGAACAAAGTTTGTTTAGAAAAAAAGTTTTATTTGGCAAAGCAGAATATCAATAATGATGACTTTTGACAGAAGAAAATAATGTACAATATGGCAATAATAAAACGGGTAGTGAAGCAATGTGCTGCTTCAAAAGGATCACTAGAGGTATTAGAGGGGGAGGGATAAAAAAAGGTGATAACAGTGCAATATATGGTACATGAGTAAAATGAGATCAGCATTAGTAGGGTACAGAAGAAAACAAAGAAGAAGGGATAGAAAAAAATAGTGCTCTTCAGTGGTACACCTGATGAGGGTGGGCGTACAGAGCGGGGAAGGAGTTCATTAGCGAGGTGAGGGGACTGCTTTTGGTTGAAGGAGATTGTTCCGATGATTCGAGGTTTGCTGATGAGGGACTCGCTCCAACAGCTACTGAGGCGGCAAAGCTGTGGATGAGCATGTGTCGGCGGAGGTCGCAGTTGCGGCGGAACTCCTTGCCGCACTNGAGGTCGCAGTTGCGGCGGAACTCCTTTCCGCACTTCACACAGTTGAAGGGCTTGATGTCGGTGTGGGTGAGGAGGTGGGTCTTCAGGTTCGACCGTTGGTTGAAGCCTCGGCCGCAGAGGTGGCACTTGTGCGGCGAGTTCTCCTGGTGGAGGATGCGGTGGACGGCGAGGGTCCGCGACTGGCAGAAGCCCTTGCCGCATTCGCTGCACTTGAATGGTTTCTCCTTTGAGTGGATGTATCTGTAGAAATGGAAGTAGAGGGAAAGAAGGGAAAAATGAAAGGTTAGCTGCTGGTCGTTTATAGAGTCTCTCTCGCCTCATCGCTTTTGTTTTGTTTTGTTTTTCATCTTTTCTTTCGTTTGTTTACCTGTGATCACGAAGGTGGTCCTGGCGGCGGAAGGCCTTG
>NW_016196197.1:0-2945 GCF_001687245.7 Rhagoletis zephyria | reverse complement strand
TTGGTTAGTTTTAACAATTGATAATTTTTCACTGCAGGGTACATACATATATCAAATANAAAAGTGAGGTATTAATCGAAATCTCGCCAAAAAGCTAACTATAAGTTGGTTAGTTTTAACAATTGATAATTTTTCACTGCAGGGTACATACATATATCAAATAATGTGAATATTATATTAGGGCAGCATTTAAATCAACAATTAAAATTTATTTACATACATGATCTTAGATTATTTAATACAATATTTTTTAGAGATATATATGTACATACATATGTCCTCGAACAACAGGCCACAAATAAATTTGTTCGTAAAGGATTATGTACATATGTTTCTTTCAGGTATACGGCATAACTGCTACAAGTAAATAGCAAACTATTTTGGGCAGGGACCGTAACCGTTATGATTTTTATAATAAAAATCAAAATTTAATCGTTATGTTGTGATTTTTATTTTTTCGATCATTTTTAATCGTTATTTTATGATTTTTATTTTTTCGATCATTTTTAATCATTATTTTTTGAATTTTATTTTTTCGATCATTTTTAATCGTTACTTTATGATTTTTATTTTTTCGATCATTTTTAATCGTTATTTTATGATTTTTATTTTTTCGATCAATTTTAATCGGTTTTTTGTGATTTTTATTTTTTCGATCATTTTTAATCGTTATACTATGATTTTAATTTTTTCGATCAAAAATAGCAGTTATTCTTAGTTTTTTAATGTGTAAACCGAATGTGCACAGATTTGACTTAAAAAAAAGTTTTACAAGGCATGCTTATGTACACAGTAAAGTCGGAATTGTAATGCTCTCACCCCCTAGGATTGTTCTATATCGAGAAAAAGTATACCCCTACTTTTTACCTTTCATGAGCATGAAATGGTATTATAACTTTGGTCCGATGTTTGTAAGTACCACAATTAGAAGAGATAGACCCATTGAAATGTATACTTAAATGACAGAACGTCGAGCTTCGTCGATTTAGCCATGGTCGTCTGTCCGTCTGTTTGTATGCAATCTAGTCTCTCAGTTTTCGAGGTATCCGGATGAAATTTGGAAGGGGGGTGTATTTTTATAATGCACTAATCATTTGTCGGAACCGGAATAATCGGACCACTATAATATATAGCTCCCATACAACTGATTGTTCATATATAAAATTTTTCTTTATAACTCCTCCATTTATATAGATAGGAACATGAAATTTCGCAATATTTCCACCCATTATTAAAAGAATAATTACAATAAAAATGGCGAACAACTGATTGTTCAGATATGAGATTTTTTGTTATAACTTCTCCATTTATGCAGCTAGAAATATGAAATTTCGCAATAGTTTCACTCATTATCAACAGAAAGTTTACAGTAAAATGAACAAAGATCGGGTCACTATAACCTATTTATTACCTCCATACAACTGATTGTTCAGATATGGGGTTTTACTGTGAAACTCCTTTATACGGACAGATAAAACCGATAAATATACACAGTCTACTGAGAAAATCGTCAAAATCTATGCTGTATAAGCTTTATCTCAAATACCACTGATTGTTCAGATACCAGCTTTTGCGATAAATGTATCTCCTTTATGTAGGTAGCTAAACCCATCAAATTGTGTACCGGTTTACATACCGATCAAACAGCAGTCAAAATCACTTAGATTGGTGCTATATAAGGTATATCTTCCATACCTCTGATCGTTTAGATATGATTTTTTATATATGAGTAGTCCACTTGCAAACAGCGTTATGTGATTTTATAATAGAAAGCCATAAATTTAAAAAAACGACTACGACAACGAGTAACATTTAAATTTAATCTTTTTTATTATTACCTGAAAACTTTGATAAATAAGAGTCTTATTAAATTAAAACATAACATAACATGACATAAGGTAACATTTACAGACTATACGACCTAAAGCAGTTTTCTAAGTTCATCAGAAGATGGATACTTTTGAAAGTTTATAAATAAGTATGATAGCGACTTTTGGAAGAAGAGTTAACATTTGATGCTATTTTTTCAGAATATAAAAAGATTCTGCACTGCGTTGTTAGTGGACATGAAACTAGTTTAAATACAGGTACGTAATCCACCAAAACCTAAAAATCGAAAAAATTTTACATAGCGCACTTTGCAAGTGGACTACTCATATGTATGTAATATATAAATTTTTTCAAATGCAGTAATCTGTTAAAGTAAAATTTTCAGATTTTCATTAAAGGTATGAAGCCTTCGGGATAGCTGAAGACAGCGCTGCTCTTACTTGTTTTATTTTGAAATCAAAAAATATTTAAAGGTCGCTCAAAGCGCCCAAAGTTTTCCATGTATTTCATATGGGGATAAAACAACTTTTCGTAGAAATGGTATAGAAAAGTTAAAAATCAATATTATTCTACCAAAACACTCTGCTTATCTGCAGGACATTCCCAGTAATTATACCTAATTGTTTATTTAACCATTTATTCACCGCAACTTTAATTTATAGGTCCGCCAAAAACCCACAAAAACCCCGAAAAATGCAATGGGGCGACCAATAAAAAATCCTTAGTATTAAAGAGCAGCGCTGTCTTCGGCTATCCCGAGTGCTTCATACCTTTCATGAACATCTGAAAATTTTACTTTAACAGATTACTGCATTTGAAAAAATTTATATATTACATACATACATATATAAAAGATCATATCTAAACAATCAGAGGTATGGAAGATATACCCTATATATAGCACCAATCTAAGTGATTTTGACTGCTGTTTGATCGGTATGTAAACCGGTAACACAATTTGACGGGCTTCCTACATAAAGGAGATACATTTATCGCAAAAGCTGTGTAACGACAGCCGATTTAATATGAATATACATGCATATATATATATATACATACATATATGTGGATATATGCATGAACATGTGTATATCTATGCATGCATATTCTAAATC
>NW_016196196.1:0-2945 GCF_001687245.7 Rhagoletis zephyria | reverse complement strand
CTTTAATATTTACTGATTTATCGAAGATTACGTATTTCTCTAAATTACCATTATATGGGATGTGGGCGTGGTGATTGTCCGATTTTAAAAATTTCCGGCCATTTGGTATGCTGTATCAAGGCCCAACCACTGTGGCAAGTTTGTTATTGTAAATATCAATTTTGAGTGAATAATCTTTAGTAGTTACTAAAATATCGCAGTTTTCGTATTTTCTGAAAACTACCGTTATATGGGAAGTGGCGTGGTTACAGTCCGATTTTGCCCATTTTCAATACTAATACATACCCANTAATCGATTTCTCTTTTCATTCTGATCATTTATGTATGCATTTGTCTATATCTGTCTTTGATTCGTTTTGGCTGTTACAAACAACCGTTATGTGAACAAAGTTATAATACCCTTGTGGATCTCAAGCCCCCCTAAATTATGCTCTGCGTACGCCCATGTACATATATATACATACATACAGTATAGATAAACACATGAATGCACATACAGATTTATTTTATTTACGGCGTAAAAAAGCAGGGCTCACAACGTAAAATGGAGAAAAGTGGCACAGCGTGCAGCCACCCACACGGAATTACATGAATTTTTCCAACATACTTGTACATGCTGTATGTATGTATGTATGTATGCACATTAGGGTGGTCCAAAAATGCATGTGAAAAAGTAATGTCGGAATTTTTATGCTCTCACCCGCTAAAAGATAGAATTCTTGAAAATCAATATTTTTGGATCGGAAAACTCCGTTTCTCTTTAGGAGATTCCCAATAATAACAGCCCAGGTATTTATTTAAGCATTTACTCCATGAACTATCAGGCTTTTTTTTACACGTACTTGCAGGAAGTTGCGGGAAAAATTATCCCGTTCCATGATTCAATAATTGCTCTGATCCAGTACTCCATGAACTTTGCAGGAAAAATGATTCCGTACTCCAAATTCCTCCAAAATCGTGTAATTGAGAGCTATTTTTGCAGAGTTGTGTAGAGAATGAAGTTGCAAGATTTTACCCGAACTTTTTCCTCTGGTAAAATCCTGAAAAGTGTCAAGCGATTACTGGTTCGACGAGGAAAAATGCCTTTTTTGTTCCCGTATTTGTTGGTTGTTAGTCACTTGAAATGATGAAAAAATGTACGTATATACAAACATATGTATGTTCATACATACATACCCATCATATACATACATACACATAACGACATAATTCAATGTTCAAAGAAACAAAAACTGTTACTACTGTTAAGTAGCTCTTGTCTTTAATCCTTGTCTAATCCATTTCCATCCCTTACAAAAGTTAGCAGTGAGGATTGCTAAAGTAAGTACAAAGGATTAGATATGGATTTGACAAGGATTCGACAAGGATATGAGCCACTTAACAGTAGTAACAGTTTTTATTTTTTGAATTTTGAATCGTAATCAACTTATGAACTCCCCATACAAAATAAAAATCGGTACTCTTTTTCCACCGGAATTATAAAATCTATTATATTTTAAGACTTCCACCAAAATGTCTCGCAAAAATATTAAGATTTACGTGAGCTGGACCGATTTGAAAATACCTTCAAAAATTTAGTTTTTTATTAACAAAAAGTTTTTTTTTTTTTATTTTTTGAAAAAATTACCTCAGATGACTAAAAAGTTTAAGCTTAAAAAATTTGCATAAAAGTGTTAAAAAAAATTTCTGCGGAGTCATAATAACGAGCCTTTGGTGCTGTTTTTGAACTTTTTTCAAAGACTAGTTTAAGAAAAACTTAAATAACTCAACCAAAACCTTACCAATTTAGACTTGTGATGTATCATTGGTAAGATATTTTCTCACCCTTTTAATTTCTTTGCGAATAAGCTCATTCACGGTATGAAAGAGGAAGGTAAGATAAACCAGAGTCATTCCATATTAAATTAAGTTGTGTTGGGATTTGAGAAAGAAAAAATTGGGACGTGCATGAATTTTTTTGCAAAGAAATAAAAAAGGGTGAGAAGATACCTTTCTTCTGATACCTCATAAGTCTATATCGGTAAAATTTTTGGAGCAGTTACACAAATCTTTGAAAAAAGTTAAAAAAACAGCATCGAAAATCTCATTATTATGATTCCGTTGATACATTTTTTTTAATATTTTTATGTATATCTTTAAGCTTAAACTGTTTTTTCATCTGAGTGAATTTTTACCAAAAAGAGAAATTTTCAAACCGGTCCAGCTCACGTAAATCTTAATATTTTTCCGAAATATTTTGATAGAAGTATTAAAACAAACTAGGTTTGGTAATCCCGCTAGAAAACCCGCAACTCTTTTTGGTAATGCAGTCTAATGTACAGTAGTCGAAAAAATTATAGCCGCACCAAATTTTTGACAAGTTTTAAAATATTATTTTTGTTGTTATTTAATTTTGGTTAGTTTTTTATAGTTCATTCTTTACCAACATCCGTATAAATACAAGTTTAAAGGCAGTGGCATACGATTGGAAATTAGCCGAAATTTGGTGCAAATCGTATCGCAATTGTGTGAATACCCAAATATTTTTCTTTATCCCAATCACGAAAATTAGTTTGTTGAAATTTTTCTATAGAACATCGATGTATTGTACCAATCTTTTGAGTACAAAAACAAATCCCCTTTTTACAACGGTTTTATTTATTTGTAAATGTACTAATCTGTACAAATGTTACTCCCTTAAAAATTTATCCAATTTAAAAAAAAATCAACAAATTTTCGTAAAAATTTCGTTTTTTAATTAGTTTCTGAGTATTTAGTTGTAGTAGAATAAAGAGTATGCAGTTGTAGTAGAATAAAGTACAAAATACGAATGACTAAAAACTAGATTGATTTTTTAGAGTTTTTAAAAAACATCGAAGTTTGTACGAGTGTTTGTTGAATTTCTTTTTTTAATATTACTACGGTGACCATAAATATATTTCGAAAATGCAGGACAATTTTTCAAA
>NW_016196195.1:0-2945 GCF_001687245.7 Rhagoletis zephyria | reverse complement strand
AAAAAAAAATGGCTACGGAACTTAAATCGTTTATAGGATCGGTAGAAGCATATGTGCTTAATGAAGATTTTGAATTATATGTGCGCCGATTGAATCATCTTTTTAATCTAAATGCGGTAAAAGACGCTGAAAAAGTGGCATTCCTATGCAGTCTTGGAGGACCGGAACTATACAAAGTCATTGTGTCGTTAACAGCACCTCAGTCTGAAAATGAGTTTACATACAAAGAATTAATTAAAAAGCTAACCGAGCATTTTAAACCGAAGAAAAATATAATTGCGGAGTGCTATAAGTTCTTTAAGCGCGGGCGAAAGGCAGGCGAAAGCATAACGGAATTTGTAATCGAATTGAAGCAGCTAGCACAGCAATGCGATTTTCGAGAATTTCTAGACAGAGCGCTTTTGATACAGTTTTTCTGTGGGATCGGTAACGAGAAAATTCAAAAACGGTTACTTGGCGATGGTGATATTAAGACATTGGAGAAAGCCATTCAGATAGCAAATGCGGTGGATATGACGGCGAATAACATAGAAATGATAAAGGAGGATGATGGGAAAATGAATGTATTGCGAAAAAGTTTTCAGTTTAAGAAAGAAAAGACAAACGAGGAAACTGGAAGAGAGAGAGCAGAGATCGTTGGCAGGCGCGAGCAAGGGGTGGTGGAGCCCGACAGGTGAGTGACAGGTATGGCGGAGAAAGGGTAAGAGTTGGAGCAAGCAAGGAACGCAGAAAGGTAATTTGCTATCAATGTTGGAAGGAAGGCCACATACAAAGGTTTTGTAAAGAGCGAAAGTATAGAGGTAGAGTAAAAAAATTTGAAGACGAAACTGAAAGCAACGAAGAAATACAAGATGAGGTAATAAACAATATAAAAAATATAATGGCATCCAAGATTAACCCTCTGAAAATCTTATTGGGCGTTGATAATGAAACTATGGAGTTTGAAATTGATACAGGGGCATGCGCCTCAGTTATTCATAAAATTGATTATTGTAAGCATTTTTCTAGGAAAAAGATGATTTGTGAAAATAAAGTTTTCAAATTAATATCAGGAGAAAATGTAAAGACAATTGGACAATTTTTAACAAATGTGAAATATGGAAACGAAAACTTTGAACTAGAATTAGTAGTGTTAAACACTAAAAAATATTTTCAACCTTTATTAGGCCGCAATTGGGTAGAGATTATGTTTAAACAATGGAAACTGTTCTTCATCAATTATCACCGATGATAAGACCGATGTAAACCTGGCTGATATGAATATAAATAAACTTGAATTATTAAACAAGTACAATACGATTTTTTTTAAATCAAATGATTCTGTAATTAGAGATTTTACAGCGGAAATTATACTCAAAGACGATGCGTATCCGATTTTTTGCAAGCCAAACACGGTGCCCTATGGTATAAAAGCGAAAGTAGAAGCTGAGATTGAGCGACTATGTGAAGAGAAAGTATTGGTACCTGTAAAGCGCAGCTATTGGGCAAGCCCGCTAGTAATTGTGAACAACGCGGGCGGATCTATTCGTCTATGTGTAAACTGCAAGCGAACCATTAATAAATTTGTGGAAGTGGAATACAGCGCAATACCTCGGGTAGATGATATCTTATCGTCGATGAGCGTTGGAGAATATTCACAAAACTAGACCTGACAGGGGCTTATTTACAGGTGGCTATTTCAGAGCGTTCAAGACAGCTGCTAACCGTCAACACTCATATTGGATTATTCCAATTTACACGATTAGTCTTTGGGCTTAAAACTGCACCGCAGATATTTTGTTCTGTAATTGACCGAATATTAAGAGGGTTAAAAAAAGTCCTTGTATACTTCGATGATATATTGGTCGGAGGTGAAACGGAAGATGAATGTCAGGAAAATGTTACCAAAGTACTAGACCGGTTGTTGGAGTACAATGTGCGGGTCAATTTCGATAAAAGCAAATGAGTTTTATCTCACATGGTGGACGGCATTGAAAGACCAGTAATGTTTGTATCGAGTACTCTCAGTGCTGCAGAAAGAAACTATTCACAACTACATAGAGAAGCTTTGGCCATCATTTTCGCCGTCAAGAAATTTCATAATATATGGTATACAATTTACAATTCATTGTGATCATCAGCCATTAAGAGCACTATTTGGGGAAAAAAAAGATGTTGGAGGAGTAGCGGCTAGTAGTCTTCAACGGTGGGCTGTTTTCTTGTCCATGTACTCATACGAAATAAAATATAAGAAGGCCAAAGAAATGGCGAACGCAGATGCCTTATCCAGACTACCAATCAAAAATAGCACGGAAGTAGAAGCCGACAGCATCAATGTTTTAAATGTGTCCCAATTCCCATTTACGTTGAACGATATTAATTACAACATGGGGAAAGATGCCACGCTCTCACAGGTGATGGATTGCGTAAGTACGAACAAGTGGCCAAGGAAGTTAACACCGGATATAAAAGCTTATTACACTAAAAGAGTGTCGTTGGCCACAGAGAGTGGTTGTCTATTCTATNTATTTGGAGGAGTAGCGGCTAGTAGTCTTCAACGGTGGGCTGTTTTCTTGTCCATGTACTCATACGAAATAAAATATAAGAAGGCCAAAGAAATGGCGAACGCAGATGCCTTATCCAGACTACCAATCAAAAATAGCACGGAAGTAGAAGCCGACAGCATCAATGTTTTAAATGTGTCCCAATTCCCATTTACGTTGAACGATATTAATTACAACATGGGGAAAGATGCCACGCTCTCACAGGTGATGGATTGCGTAAGTACGAACAAGTGGCCAAGGAAGTTAACACCGGATATAAAAGCTTATTACACTAAAAGAGTGTCGTTGGCCACAGAGAGTGGTTGTCTGTTCTATGGCGAGCGTGTGGTGATACCAGAGGCTTTGAGGCGAAAAATTTTAGAGATGCTACACGATCAACATACAGGGGTAGTTCGAAGCAAA
>NW_016196194.1:0-2945 GCF_001687245.7 Rhagoletis zephyria | reverse complement strand
TTATTTTTTTCCTATATTTTAAGTTAGGCCTTTAGCATTGCATCGGTGAAAACTGCATTCGATTCCATGTATTAGTTTTCAAGTGATGCGCCTACAAACATACATACATACAGACAGACAAATTTTTGATTTGGCTTCTGTTGCTCTACTAAAGACCCTATAAAGTGATAGAGGNTGGCAACCTGCTACAAAAATATTTTTGGCAGTAAATTTAGTTAAACCTCTTTTAGTTTGATATCCGTGTAGTAATATTTCATTTATTTTATCAATTTCATAATTGGTTAAAAATTTTCAAACAGGTGGCAAGCTTTCTCAAAAATACTTTTGGAGGTAAAATTTCCTAAACCTCTTTAATTTGATATCCATGTTGCAATATTTAATTTATAACAGGTGGCAACCTTTCACTAAAATATATTCATTTGTATGCTTTCTTAAACCTCTTCATTTTGAAACAGGTGGCAACTCTATGATTATTTTTTTCCTATATTTTAAGTTAGGCCTTTAGCATTGCATCGGTGACAACTGCATTCGATTCCATGCATTAGTTTTCAAGTGATGCGCCTACAAACATACATACATACAGACTGAAAAATTTTTGATTTGGCTTCTGTTGCTCTAATAAAGACCCTATAAAGTGATAGAGAAACGAGATTGTGTTTTTGATTTTTATAAAATCAGTTTTGCCCATTAGTTTGAGCTTGCCACTGGCATGAAACTGAAAGATGGACAACATTGGCACAATGCAATATCCGCAAGGCAAAAAGAAAAATATGAGATATCATGTAACTTTAGTAATATAGCAAACCCGAACGATGTTTTGTATTCTGAGTTGACACCTTCTACTCAAAATCTATGGCCATGTTCGCGTGGGCGATGAAGTCAACAAGCCTTTTAACGATATGGACATGTAAAGCTTATAAAATGATAACGAACAGCAAAAAAGTAGGGTTGAAAAAAACTGTTCTGAAGAGATTTTCAATAGTTCTCGAGTTCCTGAAAAAGAAAAAAAGTTCTGCACAATTNTAGCAAACCCGAACGATGTTTTGTATTCTGAGTTGACACCTTCTACTCAAGATCTATGGCCATGTTCGCGTGGGCGATGAAGTCAACAAGCCTTTTAACGATATGGACATGTAAAGCTTATAAAATGATAACGATTGCGCTGTCTTGGTCATGTCGTTTACCTGGATGATTATGCTCCGGTGGAGATATCCTTTTCATCTAGGCAATTAAAAGTAATATGTATTTATTGTCTTAAAGTTGGCGTGCGGGATGCCGCAAAAAGAAATAAAAAGTGTTGGCTACCTTTTTGCCTACCGTAACTAAATTCTCCACTGTCATGATTTTGACCCTTATGCACTAAGTTCTTTCATTGTTTTTAGCTCTATAGTTCCTGAAATAGAAGAAAAGGTTCTGCAAACATGTGTCTATATTTATTCCAAAAAAGCGAAAAAATAGGGTTGAAAAAAAACTGTTCTGAAGAGATTTTCAATAGTTCTCGACTTCCTGAAAAAGAAAAAAAGTTCTGCACAATTCGACTATTTTTCAATTTTTTTTTTTTGCGTAATTTTGCAGATTTTTACCTTTTCAGAAACTCTACAACTATTGAAAAGCTACACAGAAACGTTTTTAAGTTTTTTTTTAACATTACGATTTTTCGACTTTTTGTGAACATGTTTTTCGGCCTAATTTTCAGAACTTTTTTCCCTTTTCAAGAACTCTAGAGCTAAAAAGCAATGGAAGAACTTAGTGCATAAGGGCAAAATCATGGAGGTGGAGAATTTAGTCACGGTAGGAAAAAAAAGTTGAACTTTATTATGAAATCAATTTTTCACTATTATAAATTGGATTTGGTACGAACCATTGGTTTTAAATTTTTGTATCCAACCAGAAATGCTATTGAAGTTACGGGTTATTGAAACCTAAACATTTCCTTTAGTTCGATGAATAAAAACGAGGCCAAGAAATGGTCAAGAAAAATTTATTGAGTAAAATTTTCTTAAGCAGTACGCAGTTCTTAAGAAATTGTCTACGCTTTCTACTACGGTTTGCTAAAGTTTGTTTGAGAAGAGCACAAGAAGGCATCCTTGTTTTCAACAG
This sequence comes from Rhagoletis zephyria, assembly GCF_001687245.7. Lineage (NCBI taxonomy): Eukaryota > Metazoa > Arthropoda > Insecta > Diptera > Tephritidae > Rhagoletis > Rhagoletis zephyria. Next base: position 845 of record NW_016196194.1, on the reverse strand, counting down.
AAATATATACACGTTCCTTTATTTCGTATAGAAAAAGTGAGACACCCGGCTATAGAATATCAGATGTCAAAACTCCTTGAACACTACCATTCACACACACGAAATAATAGCAATTTATTTCTTGACCATTTACTTTAAAGGTCTGTACTTAGTTTTATACGTTGAAATAAGCAAAATAAGCATGATCGCTAAAATTGAGCTTGGAACCCCTGAATAAGCAAAATAAGCAATTTCAAGCAAAAGCTTTAACTTTTCGGCCCTAGCGATGAATGTTGGTCTAAGAAAAGTCCCTTAACATGACTTGGCTCCCATAGGGAGACTCCTTGGATCAAATTTTATGCAGACGAAAAGCCCCTATACATTTTGCTCTCCGCATTGTGGAGCGTCCTATAAGTTAATTGTAATCAGAAAGAGTGGTCCTGTACTCGTTGACTGGTGTTACCTTTTGTCCGTTTTCTGGTAACCGCAAACTTTGCAAATAGTTCTTTTAGCCATTTCCATAAGTGGAAACGAGTACGTCACGTGGGAACTAGGTTGGTGGTAGACTTGACGTCTCGACCACAGCCTCTGAAAAGAGTATGAGATGTGTTATTGATACCGTTAATCAGGGGCGTACCAAGCCAAGCTGGTCGTAAATGTAGCTATCGGACCCATCCATGGCATGATGAAAGTTAGCTTGTTAATTCCTTATGGTCCTTATGGGCTATTCGCTAGCATCTCTGAGTAGTGTTGAGCATCGATGGTCGATATACTCGACGACTTGGTAACCACGCATCTATATAGCTCAGTGTCAACTTTTGAGGTGGGCTGTCGAGCATCCTTTGCGGTCATATAACCAATCAAGA
>NW_016196193.1:0-2945 GCF_001687245.7 Rhagoletis zephyria | reverse complement strand
GATATAGAAAAACACACAAAAAGTAAAAGCCTGTCAGAAGCATAAAAAACCAATGAAATTGCGCACTACTTTGAAATTTTTCCATGTTTCTATGTCCGCAATCTCTTCCTCCCTTCTACCCTGTGCTAATGTTTACAACAGCAACATAAAGCCAACTAATGCCTTCCGATGCTGAGCCAATCGACATTGTTCCATGAAAATTCAATTAGTGTAGCCATTGTTGGTGCAACAATTTCGTTAGGGAACACCCTAATGCAGCTGCCAACGCTGCAAACGATAAGCGTAATAAATAGCTGGAGTGGCAAATAAAAGGGTCTTTGAAAGCACACATACACACGTACGCTAGCATGCAATTGCATGAAAGTACTTAATGTACAATGCAAGCATACATACATACATACATATATGTAAACTTATGGAATAAATGTATTGTTAGCTTGTCATAAAAAGTGAAACTGATGTAATTGAATTGGGAATGTAGCTGCTTTGAAATTCATAAAAAAATAAACAGCTGAATGAGAAATTATTCACTTCATCATCTATGTATTTTCCTATATTTTTAGGGCGATGTCTTAGATTTGGAAAAGTCCTGGAAAGTTATAGCCCCTTATTATGAGTTGCATCCGATTTTTGATCTACGCTGGTTATCGAAGATCGAATGTGAAATTGGTACGTATGAGCTATGCAACCGTGTTGAAATTTTTGTTGAGCATCGAATTTTCCGTCGAACAGATTTTGCTTTTGATGTTGCAGCAAAGTGTTAGAAGTGTTGTGAAAAATATATGATTTTGCGTTGGTTTTCTTACTTTTTGGTGGCTAGACACTAATTTTTAACAATTTTTATTAGTCTCGTGCAGGTATGACATCATAAATATTAAATCCAAACTCGAAAGGCTAGTTTCCCAGAAAATCTCAATACTCAGTTGGGACGCTCTCTGAGAACAAAATCGTAGAGTTGTTGATAGTTTCAAAATGTTTTAAATAGATTTGGCTCGAGAGCATTGCTGCAGCAGGATTCGTGTAGCGGACAGCGCGCCTACAATCGCATCTTTAGACAGTCGGAAGTTTTTAATGAATCTGTAGAGAAATTTCCCAAAAAAATTGTATGTCAAAATATATTCAAAAGACTACACTTAAATTCTCTTAAACGTTTTCTACTCCTGGCCAGTTCACTAAGTTATCATCCTCTGACGAATCGTCGAACCAGAACTCCGCTGTACTCACACAATATTTAGTTTGCTCGATTTATAAAGAAAGCTTATCGGTGGTGAAAAATATACTATTGTGAACAACCTAAACGAGCGAGATTCACAATAGTGCTATTCTTCATTGAATTAGTGCCATAATACCAAATGAAAATCCGTTCGGTCAGCACTTTCCACCACATTCGATGATCGAATACAATTCATAATAGGGGCCATATTAACGAGCACTTACATATGTAACTAATGATCACTCACATTTCTATTTCAGTTTGAAATAAAATATAAAAATAAGTATTTACTTATATAATTTTTCGTACGCTGCCTCAACAGTCGCAATTGTCGAGTGAGCAGGGTACTGACGTTCCACTCGAGAGATTTAAGGCAGCGGAATCTTTTTATTGTTTTTTTTTTATTTGGCTTATTTTAACAAAATTAATTTTTTTTATTTAAATCTTTTTCGTTATTCTAATCTAGTTTGCTTTTAATTTTGAGATTTTGTTGCTTTAAAATGAAAACTATGCTTTTTAATAACAAAAAATTATTTCCTTTTAAAAAAACCTAAAATTAAAAGAAATCTATATTGAAACAAGTAATTTTTAGCAAAAAAAACCGACTTCAACTCCCATATAAAAAACATATATATATATATATATATCTCACGATCCACTTATCGGATCTCAACCAGATTAGTATGGGACCACCTCTGAGACACTACCTTTCCGAAAAAAAAGAATTATCGAAATCGGTTGACGTGGTCCAAAGTTATGCGGTAACAAAAATAAAAAAATAAAAAAAAAAAAAAAAAAAAAATAAAAAAAAAACAAAAAAAAAAAGATTCCGACGAACTGATACCTCCTCCTTTTTTGGAAGTCGGTTAAAAAGAAAAAAATAAACACCAAAATCTAAAAGTTTAAAGAAAAAAATAAATTAAAAAGAACACACAAAACTTTATACAACTGTAATGAAATAAATAAATAATCTATTTAGTTTTCTTAAAAGATAAAAATCTAAAAATTAAAAGAAATTTTAATTAACTGAAGATAAAATAAGTTTCTAAAAAAATAAATGAACCAAACAATTTTTAAACTTTCTGAAAATTTAAATAACAAACATTTACCGTCAAATCAGAATAAACTTACAAAAATGTTTTTCTTTTTAAAACAATAAAATCCAAAAATTAAACGAAAAATTGTCACTAAGAAAAGGAAAAAGCCCGCTGCCCGCGGACTCGATCTCTTGTCACTGGGCCATTACGACTCTTGCTGCAGTGTGAGCGAAATGCAAATTTATTGAAAACAAACAAAAAATTTCATAATCATTCCTTAAAAAGTTAAATAAAAGTTTTTCTTAAGTAAAGGCACGATGATAATCAGAACACAGAAAACGTACAACAAACACATCTTTTGGCAATCAGCACAATTCGCCTTGAAATCAGCCGTGCTCATAAGGTCATCAGTTGAAGATCTACTCAGCAACCATTTCAAATATATTAGCGCGCACATGTCATATATTTCTAAGCAACTAGCCGTCTATCAGATCATCAAAAGAATAACTACCAGGAGCTTGTGAGCTGTAGAAAGTAAAAAATTAACTTAAAATGAATTGCCAATGAAAAAGTGCCAATTTACTTATTGAGTAAAGTTGTTTGTGATTTGCCATTTTTACCATTTATTTAATACAATTTGCTCAACTTGCGACCGGCAATCGGCAACTGGCTGCAACTACGCTTTTCGCAAATGC
>NW_016196191.1:0-2946 GCF_001687245.7 Rhagoletis zephyria | reverse complement strand
GAATTGAAGAGAGCTTAGCTATGCCCAGATAGTTCTTCACCGAAGACCTACCACCGCTTTGATGTGGCGCGGTTATGAACGAGATTCCTTCGATAATGTTGGAAAGATGCTTTCTTTAAGAGGAAAATTAAGTACGGCTGTCAACGGCTCATAGAGATCACCAACGCAATTTATAATTCTAATTCCATAGCCTAATCCCCATTTTTAGCTGCATTTTCAGCTATTTTCAAGTAAGTAAGTCAAAATTTCAAGTCCTAGGTCTTTCTCGACTCCCCTTACTTCTGGCATTTGCGTTATCGTCTTAAGATGCACGCCTTTTAAAACGCAGATCAACACTTCCAATACCCCATGACATTTTGGCATGTTATGGGTACCGTAAATTTTCCGCCTTTTTATTGATTTGGAGGACATAGCTCTGTAGCTTCATAGCCTCTAGAGGCGCATTGCTATCTTGGCTATGAAGGTTTGGAGTTATTCCCTTAACCATAGTAATGTGCTTCCTTTTATTTAAATCACATGACCCCACTAAACTAGCTTCGTTACTTCCCGAGGTGCCCCTTTGTGGGAAGGCATCTGATCTATTTTGGACCCTCAGAAAGGGCGATAATCAGCACGGGAGCGCATGACCCCTTAATCTAGTCCCTGTAAATGTACCTGAAAATCATGATAGAGGATAAATTTCCGTATAACAAAGCTATTGGCATCGCACAGGCTCTCTTTGTAGTACGCATCTCTTTTCGGTGCCATCGCGGGTGGTTCAGTCAGGGATTTTCGCCAACCCAGCAGCCATATTGCTCTGTTATTAGATTGCACCAATTCTGGTAGGTAAAAATTATTTTGCAGGTATATCGACAAAGCAAATCAAAGCAGAAAAATTAAAATGCGCCACACACAAGCACAAGACTTGGAGTCGGGCTCTAAATTAGGCGCCTATAAGGTAGGGAAAATCATTACGCCCTCGCAACGCGATATGCAGGGCCGAAGGGGAAGCATCCCAATTAATCGGTGCCTTGAGAAAACTAAAATGAAAGAGAAAATTTTCGAACTATTTATTTTCGACTCTGGCAAAGATAATAAGAGCTGCAAAGCTGATCCTTGCGGCACAAATTCTTATAAGAGCCTTACATCATTGGCTTCACAACAACAACACCAGTTTTGCTTTTAAAAGGAGGAAATGCAAGAGAATTCAGTGAATGAGGACAAAAAAAGTATTTCAGCTCACATTTGTTATTTAGTTTCTGTTTACTTTTGCCTTATTTTTATAAAGATTTTGACTGAGAATACCCCTTATGAAGTTTTCCGGTGAATAATTTTCTAAGTCATTACGAAAAACCAGTTTTCAAATCTGACCGTCCGGTACATACACACATATATATTCAGGCCGTATTACAACTTAGTTTGCGACCTCTCCACGCAGATACGTTTCTCACGATAAGTCCTGCTTATCGTTAAGACCTGATGAAGCGAGTCTCTCGAATACAAAGGGTGTTTCTCTCTGTGAGCTGGACTCATCGTCAAAAATTGATGAAGCAGTGAACTTTGTTACAAATGCCTGTAATGCTGCTTTAAAAGCCTCTTGCCCAGGCACTCTCCCGAAGGGCAAAAAGAAACCCCAGTGGTGGAATCCTGAGATTTCAGCACTGAGGAAAAACAGCAACAGGCTTTTCAATCACGCTAAGCGAACAGGTCTATGGCAACCCTACTAAGAGGCGCTCAAAGTTTTCAAGAAAGCCACAAAGAGGGCAAAACGCGAAACTTGACAAGACTTCTGGCTTGGCTGAGGAAAGTTTTTCCTCTCGTCTTTAAGTATGAGCTCTGCCCAGAAACCTTATGGACGACATCATGTAAGGAAATGCTGGGCTCCTTATCAGCACTCACTTCCCGGGCTGCTCGGACGACAACTCCGGCTTTTCGCCCGGTCCTGGGAGGAACTTGTCTCTGGGTGATATCGTTGAGATGATGGAATAGGCTTTAATGTATTTTCAGCCCTACAAATCTCCGGGCCTAGACAGAATCTTCCCCGCTCAACTACAGGAAGTTAAGGACATACTGTGCCCCCTTCTTTCTCAGATTTTTACAACCTGCCTAACACTGACACACATACCACATGAGTCGACAAAGGCAAAAACTGTATTCCTACCAAAAGGAGGCAAAGCCGCTCATGTGAAACCGAAGGATTTCATTTATTCTTAAAACTCTAGAGAGGCTCGTCGACGAATATATTCGACGGAATATAAAAACCGACAACTTCTCCCCTTAATTAGCCTTAAAGGAACACACGCCATCGATATCCAGGGTGCTGTCAACAATGTTTACCCGAAGTCTGTTGTTAACTCCATTCTTATGGCGGGGTGCAGCGGGGTCTGGTCGATTTTGTAAGAGAACTATTCTATCAGAACTAGGGGATGGTTCCATTACAAAGTATGTGACCAAGGGCACCCCCCAAGGGGGCGTTCTCTCCCCTCTACTCTGGAATCTAACAGTGAACACCATACTTCTAAGCCTAAAGGGCAACGGTTGTCAAGTCATAACGTACGCTGATGACATAGCAATCGTGGTAATGGGAAAACATCTTCAGGTCCTGAGTGAGTTACTGCAAAATGTACTCGGTCTGGTAAACATCTGTTCCAAGGAATGTGGACTTAGCGTATAAAATTCCCTTATTTAAACCTCCCCCCCTAAACGGGGTGGCACTAACTCTCTCACCTGATGTCAAATACCTTGGAATTATTCTGGACAAGAAACTTAATTGGAAGCGAAACAAAGAAGACCGCTCCAGAAAGGCCAATACCGCCCTTTATAACTGTAAGATGGCTATAGGCAAAAAATGGGGAATAAAACCACACATAGTACACTGGATGTACACACCCCNTGCAGCGGGGTCTGGTCGATTTTGTAAGAGAACTATTCTATCAGAACTAGGGGATGGTTCCATTACAAAGTATG
>NW_016196190.1:0-2946 GCF_001687245.7 Rhagoletis zephyria | reverse complement strand
TTGCGAATTGCATAATATTAGCCGATGTTATTTTTTGCATATTAAGCCCTTCGAATATTTGATTTGTAAGTGCCTTAAAGGATTCCGAATCGAAAAATGATAAAGGCAACGAATTTTTTGCGATAAAGTTAATGCATGCATTTACCACCTCATTTGGGGAAATTTCAGATGAAAACTTAATTTTTTTATCATTGACATCCTTAGGTTCGTTTTCGAGATGGGCCCGTTTATTGGATTCGTGAAATAACTCAGCATGCTTAGTTCGCAAATGTCTTTTTAAATTAGTTATATGCTCTAACTGGATCATATCACCACATGCTTTGCATTTTCCAACTTGACCTTCACTTTCAAAATGTTCACGAATGTAAATATTGCGCTTTCGCCCCATTGCTGGAAATATAATTAAAGAATATTCAACTATGTATATGTACAGATCCAAACCAAATTATACCTTGTTTATACCGAGTTAGTAAAATCAAATGAAAACGTATGCAAAAGTAGCGTATAATACACATTATTTAAATCAAATACGTCCGCTTTCGTTCTGAAAAAGCATCCGTGAAGTGAATAATCAAGATAAAAAAAAAATATTTTTAATTTGCATGTTGCCTGCGATGGGATTTGAACTCTGACCATCGGTAATCTGGAAATTGACAAATTGTGCCAACATCTTTGCGCACTCGGCTACAGGCAGACATGCAAGTGTGCTTTCAGATGTTGAGTTTGAATCAACACCCCACACAGTACGCGATTAGTGCATTTGTACAAATAAACATGTGTGTATATATGTACAAATAAACATGTCCCTGCAGGAAATGTATCTAACTATTAACTATTAAGTTGATTAGGAAGCTATAAGTCACTTATTATCTGTATATTTTCTTAGACTTAGCTAACTATATTTCTATGGCGATGGCCGCGAAATAGTCAAGGGTGGTTACCTCTGCATTAGATGTAGTCAAAGGTGGTTACCTCTGCATTTGATGTAACTAGCTTGTAACTAACTTCTTTTGGGCATANTTCTTTTTTTCTTTTTTTTTAGTTATTTACTTTATTTATTTTATCACATTTAATATTTGTTTACATATTCTGCTGTAGGTGGTCCCATATTCGAACTCCGTCAGACATAACTTCAAAATGATATATCGAAAAAGTATTTGCGAAGTGCAGGATATTTAAATAGAAACGCGTTTAAAGAAATCAATCTCCCGATTGCGTCTGCATTACTCCTGCACTACTTATCAACTAGTTTCAAGTTAGCTTTATGTAGCTAACTACAAGTTATATATTTTATAGAAATCCCGCAACACAGCTAACTACAAGTAGGTTATTTTTTATCAATTGATAATTTTTTTCTGCAGGGGTGTATATTGATGTGTATAAACATGTATGTGTGTATGTGTCAACAAAATTCTCTCTATCTCTCTCTACTCTAAATCTGAGCTCTCTATACACTACTTTTGAACACGTTTTCAGTTTTTAAAATTTTTGATTTTCTTTAACAAATTGTTAATTTATTTTGATCTCTTTTGTTAAATTATTACACGTAACTATAAATAAACAACACCTTCAAAAGGTAATAATTATAACTTACCTAATATAAAAGTTTTACCTTAGCACTTACAAGTTATTTTTTCTTTGAATCACCTTTATATTGTAGTTAACAGCCACTTCCTTTAACACTTAAATGTACACTTTCTTATTTTGGTATTTATGGATTTTTTCAAAGCTTAGGTACTTTTTTGCTTACGAATTCTTCGGGCCAGCAAAGCAAAAACCATATTACTATCGCACCTGAAAGACTTGTTGAAAATAGTACCTAAGGAGAAGTGCGAGTATTCCAACAACACCGATTGAATTGGTATACAGTTATTCGTATGGTAATTTCATATTCTAGCAATGCTTTTTGTTATACGAAAAGTTAGTACGAGTACGCTTAACCTTTGCACATATACCTAAGTGAATCAGACTTCAGCTAGTTTTTGTGTCGCTTGTTGAATCGCAGAGGCCCAATAGCGACAAATTATATATTTTTGAAATCTAGAAGTCGAGCTGAATCGATTGGTACCAAATTTACTATATTTAGACTGAAGGCTCTTTCGGTATTTAGCCAAGCCTTTTATTTTTGCCGGAAAAAATAAAAGTCACATTTTAACCGTTATTATTTGACGGAAAAAATAAAAGTCAACTTTTAACCGTTTATATTGGACTTTTTTCAAAAAGTTAGGAAAAAAAGGGCACGAGGGATTCTTATAGAGAATGTCCCCAGGGCCTCAAGAACTTTGAAAAATCCTGTCTACAACAATATTTTGTCCATGACTTTTTTATTTTTGAAAAATGTGATAACGGTTATTTTGGGTCCCTGGTGTGATGACAGGAGATACTTCGTTTTGTCCTCGTTCACCACCGGACCTATTCGCTTTGCTTCTCTATCCAATCCCGAGAAGGCAGAACAGACGTAGCCCTTGTTTTTACCGATAATATCGATGTCGTCGGCAAACGCCAGCAACTGTACGCTCTTATAAAGTATTGTGCCTGAGCGGTTCAGTTCTGCGGCTATTATTATCTTCTCCAACATCAGATTAAAGAAATCACACGAAAGGGAGTCCCCTTGTCTGAAACCTCGTTTAGTATCAAACGGCTCGGAGAGGTCCTTCCCTATTCTGCTCAACGGCATTTTACACAGCCGTATTAGTTTCGCGGGGATACCAAATTCAGACATCGCGGCATAAAGACAACTTCTCTTCGTGCTGTCGAAAGCGGCTTTAAAGTCGACAAATAGATGGTGAGTGTCGATCCTATTCTCGCGGGTCTTTTCCAAGATTTGGCGTATTGTGAATACCTGATCTATGGTGGATTTTCCAGGCCTAAAGCCACACTGACAAGGTTCAATCAGTTCGTTTACGGTGGGCTTCAGTCTTTCGCACAATACGCTCGATAAGACCT
>NW_016196189.1:0-2946 GCF_001687245.7 Rhagoletis zephyria | reverse complement strand
TAATGCATGAAAATCCTAACCTCAAAAAAATCACCCGTTATTTACATAATGTCCTGTGCTTCGAATTGAGGAACACATACATGAAAGTAAATCTCTTTTCCCAACAAGAACCATATAAATCCAAATTTCCGAATTTTTGCAAAAACTATGAAAATTAATTCTGCAAAGTTTCATCAAAATCAGAATCTTATAATAAAGTGCAACGTGCTGGCTCATTTGCTTTCCCATAAAAAAATTTATTAACATACTTAAATACATTATATGAAGAAAATGCGTAACACGTTCATCAACAAAAATTGTCAAAAATTAACGGTAAGTCCTATCTACTTCAAGCTTGCACTTTAATAATAACAGATTGGCGCTTACACAATATGTTAGCGTTTCGCGGAGTTTCTCCCCCGATTTGTGGCGTGCGCCTTGATGTTGTCACACAAAGGGAAGGAACCTACAGTCTTACGCTGATTCCGAACGGCGATTGTATTTTTATGAGAAGCATGTTTTTATAGCAGAGATACACTCGGAGGTTTGCCATTGTCGGCCGAGGGGCAACCGCTATATCTTAGCTTTTGTGGAAAAAATTAACAGAATTATTTTTGTCCCGTATTCGGCTTTCATAAATATGGTCACCATATATTAAATAGATCCGAGGTTCGAACTAAATTTTTCTAAATTTCCCTAAATCTAAATTTTTTTCTTAATATTATTATTGTTTTTTTCTTTTTTAAAATATTTTTTTTTAACTTTTTTTTATTTTATTCAACAATTTTATAATGAGCTCGAGGCCATTTTTTTTAAATGAAAATTTATTGTGGAAAAGCAACAATAATTTGAAAAAATGGTAGAAGTGATAGCTATTTCGGAAATCACCACATTTCCTCATCAGACTTCTTTCAGTAGGATTCGAACCGACGATCCCACTGACTCAGCCATTTTATTTTTTAATATTTTTTTCTTTAATATTTTTTATTTTTTAATATAATTTTCTTTTTTTTTATAATATTTTTTCCCCTTCGTTAATGTGATTTATTTTTATTTTCTTTTTTTAAATTTTTTTGTTTTAAAAAATAATTTCTTTTTTTTTTATTTAATTTTGATGATATTAAAATGTTTAGGTTAATTCCAATGAAATTGCTGTGAAACACACAATTCCTCGCTTCATTTTGGCGTTTTTAAGAGTAAAATAGAAAGCAATTATCTTTTCCTACATATGTATTTTTATTTTTGTGAGCTACTCAGAGCCAGCTGACAAATTAGAGACTTGTTTTGAGACAAGAGACATGAACTCAAAGGTTGCCAAATACATAGTCTCAAAACCGATGTTCACTACGAAAACTCTCTATTAATGACTAGAGACTGCTTACTGAATACCGGCGTTAATTTCATTTAGTTATATTTCTTTAAAAAATAGAGCTTACTAGCACGCAAAACGCACTTTTACATATTGAAAATAAAGCACAAAACTTTCTACCTCAAACATATGTCAAAACTAAAAAAAATTAGCCAATGTTTATAAATTTTTGTGTAAAGTCATTTTAAGGTTGCCAGATGATACAAAAAAAAAACACTCACTTATGGACACCCCTCGTATACGTATATTTATTTATAAATGTTTGTATATAATTGCTTGTAGATGAAAAGCAAACAAATAACAATAATGGATATTGTAATGATGAAAGCTTCAAATACGGGTAGTATGGCATGACTTTAGTACATGGGATTAAGTGTTGTCTTCACACTTTCATACGAAATCAGTTTTTGGGAAGTATATCAATGAAATGTGTGAAAAAATCAAATTCGTAGAAATAAACTCGAAAAGGCACGTTGACAACTGAAATAAATAAATATCTGCTTAACAATTGTGATGCAAAATATTTTTTCTTTGGTTTTCTAGTTAGGAAATGTTTTTTTTTTTATGAAAATTATTTCGCGTGTTTGTGCAAATTCGAATGGCAGAGGTGATGAATTGCTAATGTGGAATATGGAAAGATTGCGCCGACGATAATCTTACCTAGTGCTCCACACATTGTACTCGTACTAGTACCTTACACGCAAAAAGCAAATCAAAATATTTAGACAAAGGTGACAAATGTGGGTCGAAAATTTTGTTTATGAAGCGAAAGTTGTTTGAAATATGTAGGTACGAAAATCGGCAGCTACCATATATGCCATCTTCGAATCGGCAGATACGAAATTATCAACTTTTTACGTACTAGCAATAAAAAATGCTTTAAAGGATAAACGTATGTACATTGGCGATAATATAAATTGGGAAATGACATTTTAACATTCTTTGGCTATTTGCCATTCATTTATTTAACGCTTACTATTCTCTTATGAAAGTGTAGCTGGTTATCCAACAAAAACCATGTAAGTCAAAATTTCAAGCTGTGTACAAAAATTAGCAAAATTCGATAACGCTTCATAAAAATTTTTAGTATGCAATTTGGTATTTGATTTTGGTAAAACAAAGTTTAAATTTTAAGTAGCTACGACTTAAGGTTGATTTTTGGCATCTTATTTTTTATTTTTTTATTTTTTATTTTTTTTGAAGGTGTTGCTCATTTCCTCCATACAAAAATAGTATCGGACATACTTTGAACGGAAGAAAATGCGTGAACAAAAAATTGCAAAAAAAAACAACGGTAAGTCCTAACTCAAAATTCCACGTTATTATCCTAAAATTTAATGACTTACAAAACTGTATACTCATAAAATCCTAAAAAAAAAATCTGCTTAAAAAGTTTCGAATTTATATCAACATTACTTAAAATTCGTCGAAGTTTTCACGTGTGTCAAGTTAGCACTAGACTTTTCGAAATTGGAAAAGTTAACTACGGCATTAATTGTAGTGTTTTTGTTGTAAATTTGTTGTGGAAAGAAAAAATGTGTACCTCCCATTTTTTAAGACAAAATGGTATGTAGTGCTAACTTGACACCATACACCTA
>NW_016196188.1:0-2946 GCF_001687245.7 Rhagoletis zephyria | reverse complement strand
AGTTTGGTACGCAGACGTATCTCTAGTAGGTGCTTATGGTAGGGTATATATAAGTGAGTTTTTAAGAGGGGGAGCGGCACGCCCCATGAACCTGGAAACATCTAATAAAAATGCAAAATCTATTGAAACATTGTTCGAAATCATATTAAGTTCGTTTAAAGCTCGTGGAATAGGGGCATTACGGGAGTATTCAGTTTTGTACCTGCCCCCGTAGAATGGTAAGAAGTTACGCAGGTTTCGCTGAGGAATGTTAAAATTAATTTTTTCCAAAAGAACAGGACAATCTATAAGACCTTTAATTAAATTAAAAGTAAAAGATAAAGAAAGTACAGATCTTCTAGCTTCTAAAGACTTCAGACTTATTAAAAGTAAACGTGATCTATATGATGGCTAAGGTTCTGAAAAATTTAGGGTACGTAGTGAAAACTTCAAGAAGACCTTTTGAACACGCTCAATTCTACTAATTAAATAGTTTTGTGAAGGTCTCCAAATAATTACGGCATATTCTAAATTTTACCGACCAAAGAGGTATACAGTAATTTTAGCTTATAGGGATCAGAAAATTGTGTGCTATTACACCTTACGAGACCCAGTATCTCATACGATTTAGCAACAATGTGAGAAATATGGCTGCTGAAAAAAAATTCGAAGAAAAAGTTACTCCAAGATCTTTGATTTCGTTAATTGATTCTAAAACAGAATTAGATATTATATAACTTGTAGGCACAGTTTTGTGTATTTTCGCGCACGTAACTTTGAAACAGTTTTTAGTATTCAAGGCAAGAATATTTTTAGTGCACCAAACATGTAGGTTGTCTATTTCAGCCTGAAGCTGAACGGAATCAGCGGTACTTTTTATTATAGAAAAAACTCTCAAGTCGTCAGCGTATATCAAAAAATTAGCAAAAGAAAAGCAATTGCTTATATCATAATATCATAATAATATGAAGAGCAAAGGGCCTAATATACTCCCTTGGGGCACCCCAGAAGTGGCTATAAAAGGCTCAGAAGTTACACCTTCTACTGTGGCAACACAACGCCTATTACTTAAATACGATTTAATCCATTGCAAAAAAGGTGAATGAAACCCCAAGGAGGCTAACTTACGAATTAAAATCGAATGATAAATCTTGTCGAAAGCCTTCGAAAAATCTGTGTAAATGCAGTCAACTTGAAACCCTTCTGAAAAAGATGAAACGCAATACTCACTAAAAACTGCAAGATTAGTAATAGTAGATCGATTAGCAACAAAACCGTGTTGATAAGGCAAAATCAAACTCATCGTTACAAAATTTAAGTTTTCAACTACAATAGTTTCAAAAAGTTTAGATACAGACGATAACTTTGAATTTGGCCTATAATTGCAAACATCTCTTTTGTTCCTCTTTTAAAAAGAGGGTTGATGGAAGTTATTTTCCAGGCATCTAAGAAAACCCCAGAGGCTAGAGACATATTATAAATTATTTTCAGTGGACAGTTTTTAAACAGGACTGCTGAAAAGCCATCAATATCCGTCTTCACAGACAGTTTTAACTTGGAGATACCGTTGGCAACGTTATTGAATGACAAACTTAGGGACTCAGGTCAAACCAAAATTTTTCCCCAATCGATTTCAACAATTAAGCTGTTTATCATGGAAAAATCACACCCAGAATATTTAAAACCAACTATTTCGGTGGCAGGTGAATTCAAAAAGCCATAAAAAGCAAATCTGAGAACCAAAGGCATATGTTGTTTATCGCAAAGAGATATAGGAGAGTAACATTCCTCAATGTTGCAATTGATGTTATCACTTACAAATACAAGATCAAGAATTCTATTTAATTCATAAGGAAAATTATTGATTTGCATTAAGTTAAGACTTAGAATATTATCAAGGAGATACGACTCATGATATGCTGTAATATTCCTTGGTGTAAGGCCCAAATTTGAAAACGAACCGGACCAAGACACGATGCATAGGTTAAAATCACCTAATATGCATAAGTGATTATCTCCTAACTTATTCGTGACTAATGAGCTAATATTATTAGCATGCGCGCAATAAAGTTCATTATTACTGTTTGGAGGAATGTAGGAAGCCACGAAGTAAAGAGAACGCTTAGAAGAAGGCCCACTAACATAAATACAAAGTTGGTCAATAAGAGAGTCATTATTAGATAAATCAACATAATATGAACACAACTTCCTCCGAATGGCAATAAGAACTCCACCGCCTCTTATACAGCCAGTTTTTATCATATCTCTTTCCTTTCGGTACACAATATAAAACTTAGAGTCGAGCAATTCCTCATCCAAAAAATTAGCATTAAGCCATGCCTCAACAATTACCTAAATGTCGTAATCCAATTGATAGCTATGAGTATGACCAAGGCTGAAGGTCCGAAGACCAGATACATTCTGAAAATACACTTTGAAGCTAGTACTACATTCAATAATAGCATTAGATACATTTAAGTTAGTCTCTGTTGATCTTCTTTTCGAAAAAAAAAAATAAAAGGGCGCAGACTAACGTTAGCAGGCCAAATATCTGGTGAAAGAAGCTTTTCATAAAGTGGCAGAGATACACCTAACTTAAAATTAATCCTATTAGCTTCAATAGGCTAACAAAGCATAACATGAAAGATGTTTTTTGTTTATACCAGCATGCCTAACTACGTAATCAACAATATTTTCTGCTGCTACGGACGGAAGGAAGGAGGAAAAGTGAAACCATCTCTTCACATCCGCCACCTCCAAGTCAGTGTTAGAGCTCATTCCAGTGACAATCATCTGTTTGCGTTGCTTATTTTCCCCCCTAACCTCTTTCCAATCCGAAAGCGTAGTGAATTCGCTTGTTTCAGTAGCTGGGTGAGCAGAAGCTGAGAACGAAGATGAGGATGAGGAACAGCGTTGCGATTTTAGCCGTTTTCCGGCTAGATTTAGCCGGTTTTGATAGCAACTAGC
>NW_016196187.1:0-2946 GCF_001687245.7 Rhagoletis zephyria | reverse complement strand
CTTCTCTATACTATATCTTCCTTCTTACTCATGTAACATTTTCAGTTTTAAAAATTTCTCTCCATTTTTGCGATACCGCCGCACACTGAGGCCGCCCCCTATAAGCGGGTGGTAAAATTCTGAAATCATTTTCTTCCCATTAGACTCGCTTAACTGCTTTTTAATAGTAAATTTTTTACGCCTTAACCCATTATTGATCATGCATTAACCCATTGCTGACCCAGTTTTTTTGCAATATCCTATGTTAAATTAATTTGATTATATTATTATGCAAATTATGAATAATTTAACCCATTTACGACTTTGACTTAACGCATTGATGACCATATTTTAACCCATTAGTGGCCAATTTTTTTTTTTAGAGTGTTTAGAGAGCATCAACAAACCACATACATATTTCTCTCTATTCTCTCTTCTCTTTTTTATACTCAGCTAGCACAGCGCAAAAATTAAAAAAAAAGAACCTTTGCCAGCTCCAGGCAGGCGCAAAGCGAAACTTATGTACAAGCAGCGCTGCGCCCAAAGCGAAATTCATGTATGTACGTACAAGCAGCGATAGATGCCAGTTTAACACAAAACATAAACATGAGACAAATAGGGTATTCACAGTTTACTTCTAAAGTTAAAAGGTGGCAACTTTAACAAGATAACACACTCGAACTGTGAGCAACCCTTATGTTTAAATAAAGTATTAAGTTGATCAACAATACCACGCATTGCTAGACCGTTTGCCTTTCACGCGTTTGTGTTTAGAGAGCATCAACAAACCACATACATATTTCTCTCTATTCTCTCTTCTCTTTTTTATACTGGGAATGAAGAAAGAAAGCGACGTATGACGGCTATACAAACCGATAGCATCAATGGTCATCAATGCGTTAAGTCAAAGTCGTAAATGGGTTAAATTATTCATAATTTGCACAATAATATAATCAAATTAATTTAACATAGGATATTGCAAAAAAACTGGGTCAGCAATGGGTTAATGCATGATCAATAATGGGTTAAGGCGTAAAAAATTTACTATTAAAAAGCAGTTAAGCGAGTCTAATGGGAAGAAAATGATTTCAGAATTTTAACCACCCGCTTATAGGGGGCGGCCTCAGTGTGCGGCGGTATCGCAAAAATGGAGAGAAATTTTTAAAACTGAAAATGTTACATGAGTAAGAAGGAAGATATAGTATAGAGAAGGGGAATGAAGAAAGAAAGCGACGTATGACGGCTATACAAACCGATAGCACAAACATCTTCAACGCGCATGCATACGAGTACCTACCTGTACCTGTATGTTTTAATGCATGTAAATATACGCATTTCCGCATTTCAGCTCTGCCGCTACCAAGCAATATATACATTAAGGTGGGTAAAAAAAAATCAAGTATTTTTTTTGGATCCGACACACGAAAACTAGTTCCTGGGTACCTCTAGAAAGTACTTACCAAATCTGAGCTCTTAATATTAACGGGAAGATTATCCTCATCATAGTTTTCCATTTTAAATTTAGTCTCACATAAAAATGGTCATATCTTATCACCAATAGATCGTTAAACCAGCTGCATCGTCAATATTTTAGAAATTGAACGCTCTACAAAAATGATCTCAGATACTCTTTTCATTCATCTAACCATTTAAAAGATATTCAAGGTCAAAGATTGAAGTATTTTAAGGAAAATGACTTTTTGTTTTGAATTTTGTATCTTACTAAAAAAATAATTATTGTCAAATGAGTTTCAATTATTTCTATAGGAAATTGAACACTACAAAAAAAGGCGTGAGTACTAGGTACTCATGAAATATGATGTGTAAAGATATGCGAACGGCAAGGCATAAAAGTACGTTTGTATATAAATATAATCTCAATCAAAGCTCGTTAGTTGTCAAATTGGGTTTGCTTGTTATTCTCATAACTCGAGGAAAAGTTAAGCTTCTTCTCTGTGCCACCGTGGTAACTTTTTTCTGCTACAAATATTATCCTATTTAAATATATTTTAACTTAATATTTTTATTAAAAATACCTTTACAAACCTATTTTCCTTCCTAGCGTCAATTTTTGTTTGTTTTTCACATTTGACATTTCTCCTCTTCTTCGCAAGTATAGTCGATAAAACTAGGTTGGACACCAAAAAGTTGTCTAAGTTAGCTAATCTCTTTTTCTAATTACAGATAAGGGTGTTTATATGTAAACCTATTATTAGGGGATTCAGTTAATTACATACACATGTAGCTTAGGTTATTATAAATATTAACTTCACTTAATTTCATCCTATTTGCCGATTTATTTATTTTTATTCATTTTCATTTTTAATTCTTTTAATACATGAAATTATCGGTATGATTGATAAAATATGATACTTGTATATACTTGTGACTCAAGGGCGGCGAAATATCTTGAAAACACCGCATCAGTTACTCTTTTTGAGTTTATAGTTTGAGCATTTCTATTTGTATATATTCCTAAATTTAGTATTTCTTTTCGGAATATAATCTGTTGTTCATGTAAATGAGAGCGATTTTCGGAGAGTTGTGTAGAGGTTGAAGTTGCAAGATTTTACCCGATGTTTTTTTTTTGTTCCGTACGTTTTGCTGTTACTCACTTTTTACTCTCACTTCGGAGAGTGATTTTGCTGTTTGAACTTTTTCCAGGATGTTTCACGAAAAGTATTGGATCAGAGCTATTATATTATCCATACATATTCATATTATACATACATATATTCATGTATGTTCATCAGTTATCATTTTGCTGATTTTTTTTTCTTTTTTCATTTTTAATTCTTTTAATACATGAAATTATCGGTATGACTGATGAAATATGACACTTGTGACTCAAGTGTGACTTTAATTTTCTTGAAAACGCCACTTCAATTACTGTTGTTGAGCTTGTAGTTGTAGAGCATTATTACCCAGCAAACACAGTCTCTAACGTTAGAGAAATTTGGATTTCTA
>NW_016196186.1:0-2946 GCF_001687245.7 Rhagoletis zephyria | reverse complement strand
AAAACAACAACAACATGACAGCTATTTATCAAAGTTGCAAGCAAGCAAATGTTGTTTCAGCTGTTTCTTTTCATACTTTTTCACATATCTCCAAAACTATGCAAAACGAAGCTGCCGGCTGCAAACAAAAATCCTCCTCTTTCTCCTCTATCAAAATGGGCAATCTCTCTACCACCATCACCACCACCACCATAATCATCAGCTGCTGGTTGTACCATTTAGCACCAGAGCGAGTGGCGCACGAGGGTGCTACTAACAACTATCTCTTCTACAACAACAACAACAACCAGAAGCAGGACAACAACAAACAAGCAACACCGNGGTGCTACTAACAACTATCTCTTCTACAACAACAACAACAACCAGAAGCAGGACAACAACAAACAAGCAACACCGACAACGACGAAGATGATGATGATGATGACGACCTTGTCTTCAGCAGCACTGTGACCTCGATCACCTCAAGATCAGCAGCAGCAGCAGCAGCAGCAGCAGGAGTCCTGGACATCCTACTACCACCACTGAGTTGACTGGTGTGTAGTGCATCATCATTATCATCAGCAGCAATCGCTATGATCAGCAGCAGCAGCGGTAGGAGCGTTTGCCGCCTTCTCCCACCCTCACTTTGCGGAATGTGCCCGCGTCTGCCAGAACACGACATGCAAATTATGGCAAACTGCTAACTGTGCACTGTGCTGTGCTGGCAGCCATTACCGAAGAAGACAGAAGAGAACAGAAGAGAACATAAGAGAAGAACCGTTCACTGCCTTCGCCACCGTGCACTACCATCATCACCACCACCACAACACAGTTCAGCATCGTCTTATCTCGGGCAATGGACAGCCACTCGCTACTAAGATGATGAAAGACACCACCACCACCACTGCACAGACAATCGCAAATTAAGCCAGAGGTGATTAGCTCTATTATTAGAAAGAATGAAGAAGATAGAGCGAGGCTGCCGAAGCTGCTGCTGCTGCTGAGGCCATCCTCGCTCGACCGGCCTTTGTCGAAACTCTCCTAAACCTGTGGTACAACACTCGGCCAGTGTGTGTGTGTGCTTGTAATGATAATAATAAGGCTGTAACGGTAATGGTGGCCATGGTGCACTTGTCTCGCTGTGTGTGTGTGTCAGTAGCAATTAAGGGTTGCTAGTGCTGCTGCTGCTGTTCGCTGTTTAGCTAAGCCCAGATCTGATCCCAAAGCAGAGAGAGAGCACCGAAGAAAACAAAATGGCCACTCTGTTCTTGTGTAGGTGGTAGAGGTGGTGGTGGAGAAGAGAAGAGGGGGAGGAGAACGGTTGACCGCAAAAGGGTGCCCCCTCTCTCTACCTCCTATTCAAAAGTGAGTGGGAGAAGAGGAGGAAGAATTCACTCTGGAGAGTCGGCCAAGTTGACTGAAAAGCAGCTTACTACACAGGTCAGAGTGCCAATACGAAAAAAAATCCTGGCCAACAAATTCAGCTGCAGCGAGCCTACAGTAACTCTTCCTAATCTCCTCGACTAGTTTTAAAAATTGAAAAGGGCAAAATTAAAATCTTAATCTCCACCAAAGAATCTCACCGATGGACATCACATCAGAAAGGAAGGGGAACAAAACTGTAATGACACAACTGTTCAACCTTGTTACCTTTCTCATTCAGCGGCAGCAGCAGCGGTAACAGCCACTGTATATAGGAGTCGCCTTATGTTAGAGTGTGTGTTCAGTGAACCAATTGCCCGTTTGTAGCAGCAGCCAGTTCGCCTCTTTGTGTCCAGCAGCAGCAGCCAGTCATTGGCGCCACTATAACTCGGCGTGCATCAGCAGCCGCAGCAGAAGGAGCTCCAATTGGCAGTCCGAGCAGGAGCAGAAGCAGGAGCACCACTACTACTACTCCACGCAGTGGACAACGCAGTGCTCCACAGCGCGAGCATTGCGTGCAAAACAAAAATAATATCCGAGTGGAGTCTTCTCATCATCATCATCATCATCACCGTAGTGTAGTGTGTAGGGCACACGAAAACGAAGGTAGATAAGAACGGAGAGGAGAACGAAAAAAAGAAGAAGAAGGGCGATAGAACAGTTAAACTACTCTCTGCCTTTTTTTGCTCTCTGACGTGACTGGCTGGCTGGCTTTCTTTTGGGCGCTGGGGGAACAACAGTATTGCAATCCCGGCAAAGGAGCTCACGGCAGCAACGGCAGCAGCTTCCAGTGATCAGTTCAGCCTGAGCTACCACTACTGCCTCTAAAAACAGTGGGAGCGATGACAAGGCGTCATCGAGCTTAGCTGCTGCTGCTGCTGAGGCACCGTAATTAGAACAGCAGTGTGCAGTGCACAGGCAAAAATCAGTGCTGGTAAAGAATCACTGCGCGATCTTCAGTTGAGAGGAACTGAAAGAGTACAAAAATGATGACACTTTGTCACGCAAAATTGAGTCATTCGCAGCAGCAGCAGCAGAGGCAGCAGCTCACACTCTCGGAGGAAAAAAGAAAGTACCGTAGAATTATCGACCATTAAGGCACATGGGCTTGCTAATGGCAAAACGGACTGACTGACTGAATGGCCACCACAATGGGCACCCTCTTTTTTCTTCGTTCCTCTCTTGTCTTTGCAGCTCACACACACACACTAGAATCAAATTAGGCAAATCGAAGCGTGTCAGTAGAAGAGAGAAAAAGAGGCTGAATGAAATTGGGGAAAACTCTGAGGTAAAAAAGTCAGTCAGTCAGTGAGGGAGAAAAATGACCCATCCATTAGCATCGGATTAATTGTGCCTAGGCATGTGGAAAACTTATCATCATCGTGATCATAATTTTCACCATAACCAACTGTACAACACACTGTGCAAAACCTCTTTCAACTGTGCCAACTGTACAACAAAAAAGATGATGACTGGTTGCTACAAAGAAGCGCACAAAAATTACCCTTTGTCTAATTAGATGCTCACTAAACATGTGTGGCTAGA
>NW_016196185.1:2167-2946 GCF_001687245.7 Rhagoletis zephyria | reverse complement strand
GTTTTTGCTGAAGTTCGGAGAATGCTAATTTGAAGTTGTTTGATCAAATTGGTGGTTGGAGACATTTTGCACTGAGGCTGCTATACACAATACAAAAACCGATATTAAAATTTTATTGTTTGTTATATTTTAAGTAGTACAAAAATAAGTACTTACTCGTAAAATTGATGTTATTGTTTATTAGTAAATTGACTAGATAAAAAAACAAGGTATTGTGCACTTTATCCTCTGAAGAGTTAAAAAAACAATTTTAGCTTTTCTGATTGTTTACTTGTCATCTCTAACTTAAAAACTTACCAGTGCTTTTTGGCTTTATGGCAGTTTCGCGTCAAAGATTCACTTTGTCACTTTACTGCTGTCACTCTCTTTTAAAAAATAAAAATTTCAGCGAGTGAAATTCCTATTTATCAATAGAAGTCAGCAATGGAAATGAGTGAAGTGTATCTGAGCAGTCAACAGTGACCAGCAGGGCCCGTGTCAAATGCTGCTGCTGAAGGTGACTTCAATGCTAAAGTGCTTCAGTTCTCTTCTCCGCTGGGCAGCGAGAGGAGAGAAGTCCGATGAAAGTGATGACTGTCGTGGAGGATGGAAAATGAACGGGCGACGAATGGGTGGCCGGCGATGCCATTATATACGGCGGCTGGCGACGTTTGGCAAAGGGAAAATCGAGGCGCCTGCGTTGCCAGCAGCGGTAGCTCTCATGCCAAGTTGAAGAGAGAAAGAGAGAAAAATAGAGAGATAAAGAAAAAGAGAGAGAAGGCAACCATCATCTACAGTGA
>NW_016196185.1:0-2133 GCF_001687245.7 Rhagoletis zephyria | reverse complement strand
GTCGGCTCAACCAGCCATCCACTGCGGGTCACAATGATTACCAGTGCTGGGCACTCTAACTAATGAAACCAGTTCAAGAATAGTGCCGATTCCCCACTGCAGTGGGCCAAACGGAATATATAGCTGTTCGCTGTGCCTGATAGTGTGTGCGAAGTGACTAGTCACCACAAAATAGAGTGAAAAGAAAGAGAAATGAAATAAAAAAAGGAAAATGGATCGTTTGATCGAATAAAATTTTAAACAATGACTGTGAAAACTTGTCATGATGTCATCTTGTCCCATCATTGCAGTAACTATATCAACCGATGAGAAATTAAAAAACTTCCCGTTTTTTACTGTCTGTTTTTTTCTTGACATTTTCCTATGTCATGTTCAGTGTAAATCAAAACAAGAAATACAGGATAGTACAGGAATAAATTTCTGCACAGAAAAAAACTGTTTATGTTTTTCAAACGTTTTTGCTAAATAAAGTTTTGTTTTTTTTCCAAAATGTGTTGTCGATTCAACAAAATGTTGTGTATAGTCCACTACTGCGAATTTTTTTTGTCAAAGAGTTGCAATGCGATGCAAATGTTATGCCATTCGCTGTTATTTTGACTGTTCTATCGTAAGTGAACAGGATGTTTTGGTTTGAGTGATGACTGCTGTTGTTCAAAGTCTACTTTAGGGATGAACGTTTTGAGGATGTTTAAGTGCGTATGTGAGTTCTAAAAGTCAAACAATGCAGTCAGTTTTTATTTGATTTAAAGTTGATATGTTGTTTTTTGTGTAGTCAGCAAAGACGGCTGTTGTTGTTGCGACGGAACTAGGTTGTTTTGATATTTGAGCTGGGTTTACTGCAATGATTCTAAATCAGTACAAATCATTTACTTGTAAAAGCTTTGATTGGTCGTTTTAAAAAAAGTTCTTATTATTTTAATTGGTTTTGTTTGGCAGTGTCTCATTTGATTTTAATCAGTTATCACTTTGAATTTTTCCTTGCTATTTATTTAAGAACTGGAGTTTCACAAAAATAAAAAATGTTACATTGAACACAAAATTTTTTTCCTCAACTTAATGCATAATTGGTTGACCATTTGTCGTCAAATGCACCAGTACCAGACTTTTGTTTCTAAGTTTGAAAATAAGTTTAATTACTTTTTGAGTTTTTTGTTAAAACTAGCATCACAAAAGAGTTTTCAATTTGTTCTCGTTTTCTTTCAATTTTGTTTTTAATTTTAACATTCCGCTTTTTGTCAGCCACCTCGGAATTTTCTAACAATGTATAGTAATAACCATTTTTGTCGTTTTTGAAAATTTTTGTCATTTTTTGGCAAAATTAAAAGCTCGCCAAAATACATTTTCAATATCCTCACTATTCTGTTTTTCTTGTTCTCTCAATTTTTGTTTTTTTTGTATTTGTTTCTTTTTAGCATTTCAGTAAGCAAAATTTGGGTCTTTATTGTAGTTTTAATTGCGTTTTTTACGACAAATATTTTTCTTTTATGTTGTGAATTTATTGATTTTTAATTCTAGTTTGAGCAGTTTCAGTGATGTTGCTGCTGCTGCTGCCTAGTGATTGTCATCGCTGACTATTTTTCAGAAACAGAAGAGCATCATTAAAAGTTTTCTGCTGGCGCACTAATGTTGGTTCTAAACCGGTAAAAGTGAATTTAGCAGCTAGTGAAATGCTTTTCTTTTCCTCTTACTGCCAGTCATTCAATTGTGTTTTTTTCTCAGTCAAACACTTTTTTACCACCACCACCATTTGCACCTGCTGCAGTCGCCTAACCCACATTTTGTTTTTATTCAACTACTACAACTGCCGCTCTCTGGCATACTAATCACCTCAAATCACCCACAAATGCTAATCTGATCAGATGATAATCTTCAAGCAGAGGTGGTGATGGTGAAGTACTCCAATTGAACATCGAGAGCGAGGCAAATCTGCTAGGGCGGTGGCCACCACTTTTCAGTAGAGCACAAACAGCAGCAGCAGCAGCAGCAGTGTTTATGGCGTAATCGCAACACATCGCTTCTGATGAATTAGATGACGAAGAAGAAAAAAGAAATAAGAAGAAGAGTAAGACGACAGAGAGAATGATTAATGGTGATGATGGCGTGCCACCAAAGAAGAAGCTTTTTCTCGTTTAC
>NW_016196184.1:0-2946 GCF_001687245.7 Rhagoletis zephyria | reverse complement strand
CAACATTTTTTTAATAGAGGTATTATCTTTAGGCCTGAGAATTTCTATAAGGTTGCCATCTGTCTAAAAAATTATAAGATGCGCACGGTTCGTTAAATTACAGAAAATGAGGTGCAAATGAAGGTGCTTAGCCTCTAGATGTCCAATAATATACTATTTTTTAGTAGGGCTGCCACCATTTTAAAAAGTATAATATCTTCTCAGTTTGTTGTACTAAAAATGAGGTACAAAGTGAAAGAATACGGTCCCCGGATGTANGTCATGTCAAAGTCATGTCTGGACGCAGTGTTGCCAGAGAAAGACCCCTAAAGTCTTAATTTTTTACAAAAAAACCTCCAAATAAGATTTTAAAGCTAAACGAAAATTTTTCGGTCCCAAGAAATCTTGATTTAAAAATACCTCCAAAGAAACACGTAATTATAGATTGATTTTACGGCTGCAATTTCAGCAAGTTTTGGCTATTCTTATTTTGTTCATTTAATTTTCATTTCCTTTTTATGAAAACATATCTCGTATTCATAACGATTTAAATATGTCCAAACTGCAATCTTTGTACAAAAGTTAAGAAAATTCGACAAAGTGTCATAATAATTGCAAGCTTTTTAATTAGACTTTTAGAAAGATTTTGATTACGCAGTTTTTTAGGCCTTGCAATTTTAGTGGTCCAAGTTAAAAGTAGCTAGGACTTTATTTATTTTCTCCATACGAAAAAAAGTCCGTGAAAATTTGCCAAAAATCATCGGCACAATTTATTGGTCCACTGGTTAATGCTTAACGCTTTCCGCTTTTCTTTAGGCCGCTGCGGACATAAAAAGTTTAATTTAACATGTTAATGCGTGCAAATAATTCGTGTTAACTTAAATCGTTTCATTTTGATACGGACGTATAAACGCACACTTAAAACGCACCGAGACATTTTATCGTGTCGCCTTTATACGCATTTGAAATCCGAGTTAGGGCCATCTGAATCGTGTTAAATGTCCGCATATAAACGATCTACTTCAAAGCGTTTTTAAGTCGCTGTTTTTTTCATTTTTTTTTTTATAAATTTTGTTCTTTTCCTCCACTTTCTAACTCTTCACTAGAGTATATATACATACTATGTTTTACTGTGCGAGTGAAGAAGGCAGATAATAGTGAAGGGTATTCATTTGCTGGTTACCATAATGTAATAGGGATAACATAGAAAAGTTAACAATTTTAACTAAAACTTTAAAAATCTTACATCATGCACAAAAATCTTCATTTTGAAGATATTTTCAGTGTAAAATTTTGCTTTTTAAAAAATCTTTTTTTGCCGACTTTTAATAAAAAATTGAAAAAATATATCTGGGCGTTCACTTAAGTTGTCGTCGTTAAGTTAAGCCATTAATTGCATTATCCATTTCGGCTACTGGCTACCACTGAAATAGTGGCTCGTTCAAAAGAATGATAAAGAAATTGGTGGACATTTCCTTGGAAATACTAATGATGGGAAACGCTTACAGTAGAAACTTTGCCAGAAAGTTTTTCCAAAATCTCACAGTGGCTTTGAGATTAACCTGCGTGAATGTCAATTTGATAATAAGGCCCAGTGTAATTTTTTGGACTATGGGCTGCTGACATACACTGAAGGTTTTCACATTTTCACATGAAAAACTGTTGACATATTCGTTAAAGCATATCCGTCTAAGGCTTTATCTGTCAAAAATGACTTTCCGTTGAAAATTATTCTCATTTCCGATACTTCCGATTTCGGACGTTCTAAGAAAAAAGTAAGTCCAGGAATATATACCCTATACCACAAAATCCCTTTTTGTATGTCCTTATAAAAAACTCGGGCTCTTCTTTATGAGACTATGATAAAATAAATCGTGTCTAAGGAAAAAACAAACTTATTTCCACAATTTGGCAAGCTCGGTTTCTTCCGCAAATTTGCTTAAAATTCGGCGAAGAATACTGTTTGCCATTCCCACATAGGCAAAAAAAAATTTTGCCCACGCAAATGAGCACACATATGTACATACATAAAGTAACGAAAATGCTGCATGTATAATTTGAAGAAACTCTTTTTTAAAAACAAAAAATATTGAAATTGGCTATAGCCACTGAAAAGCTTAACACTTTCAATATTTAAATTTCATGATATTTATTTTTCATGATCTTCTCCTCCTTATTTGACATCAAAACTGTTGGCCGGTTTGGACCGAGACCAAAATACTTTAATTTAAATATGTATGTGTTTTTTTCCATGTTTTCTTAAAAGCTGCTTCAGCGGAATGCATGCGTGTTTGACTGAAAGCTTGTTGGTCATGGGTTGAAACCCTGACCTTCAAATCATTTTATCTACAAATTCTAATTTGAAATTTGGTGAGTACTTGCTCAAAATAAACCTAGTAAAACTAAAGAATTGACGAATGATTGACTTGACAATAACCATTTCTGATAATTCTTGCATCTTCTAAATTTGTACCCTCAATTTTGTGTTTGCGGTCTCGCTGCTCGTATTTACTGGAATTGTTGAACAAACTTTATATTTGCATTTCATTTTCCCATTACTTATGTAAATGGTACATAATGTCCACTTTTTTCCAATACTTTTAGGTACATACATGTCATTTCACGCCATATGCGCTCCGCTCCATCATGCCCACATCACTGCCTTTTCATGCTTAACATATTTCGAGCTTGTTTTACATCTCCCGCAACCTTGTAAGAACTCTAAGAATTTTTTATTATTTATTCATCTGTCTGTCTCAGCCCAGTATGCTGCACATACATACATACAATAGACAAGCCTTATGCAAAACACTTCATGTCGCCTACATTTCATCCCCCTTCCCCTTTTCCAATGTTCAATCAATTACTTTTTGTGCACAAACTGGTTCAAAAGGAAAACATATGTATGTATGTACGTCTTTCCATGGAAATTGCTTACTAATCGCAATGCAATAACGTTTCGTATCG
>NW_016196182.1:0-2947 GCF_001687245.7 Rhagoletis zephyria | reverse complement strand
GGTATTCGAGTTTAGGTTGAGTCGAAGGCGCGTTTTTTCCGTTGGACTTGAAAGTTGCCGCTTTCTTTAAATATGTTTGAAATTAGAATTGTGTGCTGTTGCAGTGAGTGTGAAGGCCAGAATGTTTATAAATACACATTTTCGCTGAAATCGTAACGTTAGCACAATCGGAATTTTAATTTAACCACTAATACTCAATAACAATAATTAGCGAAACCGCTGTCAAAGGCGGCAGCATTCAACTGGCCAAAAATCACCATGCCACGATCACTTTGTGCTTAGTCGCAGCCAGGGACGGTCCCCGCCGCACCCCACCTTGAATGGCATAGTGCGCGCGTTTGGTGGCGCGACGTTGGCGTTCTTGCTTACGCCACTCTATTGCTATGCTTGAATGGATTTCCATTAGTATTTGAGCTCAGTCGCTGTGGAACGATCAGTCNCGTGGTACAAGTGCGCGCTTTTGTGCCTATTGATCGCGTTCGCGCTAGCCACGGTGGCTCGGTGGCTCGGTTTTAGAAATAAACGGCGCGCATATACCAGCGAAAAAAATCTCCAAAGACTAAAAAGCGACGGAATTTCGAATGCCTGAGAAATTAACAATGTCTTACTAGGCAATAAATGGTGCATTGATCGAAAATTAAAGAGTAAGATTTTCCCACTTTAAACAAAACCAAAATGAGCTTCAGTTGTGAAAAGTATAAAAGTGTGAAACAAAAATTACAAAAAAAAAGTTATCTAAAATATCTCTAATGAAAATGAACGGAAATAATAAATTATCGAAAAATTATTTATGTATGTAATAGCGTTTCTAAGTGCAACAGGTTCAGTGAAAGGATAATTTAAGTGTAATTTTAACATTCAAACGAAGAATACAACACCAAAAATACAAATAATAAAATATCCAAATTATTTGCAATAATGAAAATGCCAAAGGTTTGGTAACTGTAAAAACTCTACGAAAATGTGCGTCTTATTTTTTCAAGCGAATTTGTGTCTATTCCAAATGCTCAGACTTTTTAGATCTTATTTAAAATGAATTGGGTTTCCTTGTCCAATGCTCCATTCCAAATTCCGTAAACAGGATGTGTCCACATGAGCATATGGAAATTTCGAATTGCCACAGGTTTTTGCCATCAGCGAGGTATAGAGTTCCTACGTTATATTTAGAATTGTAGGAACTTCATACCGTGCTCTTGGAGAGACAAAACTCAGCGAAAAGGAAAAAGTTCATCAAAGCGTATGACAGCGTTTAACCATACTATAATCAAAAGAAATACATTCGTTCAAAATAAATCCACATTTGTGTGAATATACACCGCCGTAGTTCGACGAACATAGTTATCTTATCAATATCAATCGGAAACGCCTGTTTTCATTGCAGTCGTTTCAATAAAAAATTACGTCAAATAAATATTTGTCGATTAATGCTTGATACTTTTTTTATACAATACTTACACACTTACCAATAACACAAATACACTTTTTTATTCAAACTTTCTTCTCTTTATTTATAATTCACTGTTGTACATATTTTGCCATGATGTGGAAGGAAATCATATCCCGTAGCGCTCATAGAGGGGCGTGTACATCGTCTCCCCAACAAAAAAAGCACAAAAAAAACACAAAAATAGTATTTTTTTTTTAATAACAACAAATAAAAGAAAAAAGCTTTTTCGATAACATTTTGTTTCTAGTGCTCGCAACACAGCATTTCAAAGCATAGACAGACGGCAAGGTTGATCCGGATTAACGGCCATTGTGTTTTATTTTTTTAATAATTATAATTGTTGTGGACTTTTTTTTTAGTAATATTACCCTCCAAACATTCAAATTAACAAATCACAAAATAAAAACGAAATAAATAAAACTAAATAAGTAAACTAATATATATAAATCAAATAAATAAAAATTAAAAACAATAATAAAAAATTAAAAAATAAAATTAAAAAGTTTTTGGCAATCGCTCGACCGAGGATCGAACTTAGGCTTACGGAGTGGTAGTACTCAGCTCACACCACTCGGCTACCGGAGCCCAAAATCTCACTTGCTTACTTGGATAATAGATAGCAGATGGCAGTTTTGATGGTCATCGAAAATTGCTCTAATCCTCATAAATATTGAAGACTATCTGCAGAACTTAATCCGATTTGATTCCGAATTAACGAGTTGATCCGCATCAACGCTGCCATCTGCCTATGCTTTAAAATACTTCATAGAGCTCCAGTGCTAGATCAGAACCAAGTATCTAGTAATTGGATTTTCTATTTTCGAATTCTTGAAAAGAAAACATTTTAAACACTTCTATCCGTTTTGTATGGTTTCCAGCAGCTATAAAGTGAAACTGAAATACAAAAAGCACCAAAAATATATGAAAAAAAAACAATTAGTTATCTACACAAAACCTTAATCTTTTCCACTTTCCAAAAAAAACAAGTTACTTGTTTCTGTTCAAACACATCACAAAAAAGAACTTACAACTAGGTACGTACATATGCATATATGTATGTATGTATGTATGTATGTATAGGAAAAAAAAAAAAAATTATAGCTTGAAAGTTACGTGGCGCATCGTGAAAAATATATGTAAGTACATACCAATATAAAAAGGAACACCTATACGTATTAACAATTTCTTAGTAACCATATCAAATCGTTAAATAATATGCCATGCCAAATCTGATTTAAAAAGAAATGAACAAAATCGTCCACTTATAATGAGTAAATAATTAGTTATTTGGCACCGCTGTGGTAATTTTAGTTCTGAATTATATTGGAATTATTAAAAATTTAAAGATCGTAAGTGAAATTTAATAAATAATTGCAAAGTACTGGAAGAGTGCTATATTCAACAATAATTTTAGAAGGATACGCAATTAAGTAAAAAGATACAAACAATAAATTAAATTTTTTTAACCAAGCTTTTATTAGTGGTCAGTAAAAAAAAAAA
>NW_016196179.1:0-2947 GCF_001687245.7 Rhagoletis zephyria | reverse complement strand
ATTTTTTATTTATTTGCTATATTTTATTAAACTTCATATTTGTTTACATATTCTGTTGTATTTAGGTGACGTGATTCCATACTATAAAATTTCGATCTTTCTTTTATTTGTCATCAATTCGAAAAAGTATTTGTGAATTGCAGAAAGAAAGTGTATTCAAAGTAATATTTGTATGAGGATATTTGAATAGAAGCTCTTCTTAAAAAAAAAAAACACTCTACCGATTACGTCTGCATCACTCCTACATAACTTTTCAACTAGTTTTAAATTAAGATTTTTGTAGCTAACTACAAGTTAGATATTTTATAGAAATCCCACAAAAAAAAGGTAATTACAAATTGGTTATTTGCATGAATTGATAATTTTTTTCCTGCAGGGTACAAACATGCGCACGCGTATTGATGTGCGTGTATGCAAATGCAGGAGATAACATCGTAATCGCGAACGTTATAAGTGTCTTGTGTCTATTGCTCTTAAAAATATGCCTATGCTGGCTAATTGATGGAGCTTTGTTGGTTGTAAATTCGTGCAAATACTTTATTTCGTATTAATATTAATACAGAGCAAGCTCAATTATAAGTAGCACGATTTTAAGGTGAGACAGTCTACTAAATAGAAAGCTTTACTTTTACCCCTTTTGTACTATGGGGGCTAGCAAACCACTGTTAGTAGTTCGATGAGAATCATGGATCGTTAAATTCAACATCGAGCATCTTTTTTGTGCGCACCCCGACGGTAGTGAAGGACGATGAGAACAAGTAGCGATTTAATGAGCGCCTAACAGAAGTGTACGAGCCTTGTCCCGGGTTCGATGTTAAAGTACTGCCTGGTGATTTCAACACCACGGTAAGCGAAGAAATCATATTTGGTCCGACAGTCGGAAAATTCAACCGTCATGCCAGCACCCACGAAAATAGAAAGCAAGTGTGAAGTGTCTACAAAATATCGTTGATTTTTAGCAAGTTTTCATTGTTGTGCATTTTACTCCATATTAAAAATTTTTCGTCTATATGGAACGATTATACGTATGTATGTAAAAAAATAAATTATTCATGAAAAATTCTTCCGCTACATAAGATACGGCATTTCAAATTTCTCTTATCTGAATTCAAATTCGTAATCAGCGTTTCCAAAATTCCAAAATTCCCAAGTTTAAAGTTTTGTGTAAATATATTGAAAATTTAAAAAGATATTGAATTTTTTCGCTCTCAGTACTACTGGAACTAATAATGCGGCGGTACAAGACACGTACTCACTCACTCGTCCAGTTTCTACTAATGAACTGAGACTGATTAAAATACACGGTTTGAAGACATTTCCACAAAAGAAGCACACTGACTACTACATACATATGTACGTCTGCATTCAAGCGTCAGTAGTTAACAAACTTTTCGTTAGAAGAAAAGAGAAAAAATACTCATCTCATTTTTCGATTTTAAAAAGTCGTTTTGGACAGAGCAAAAACCTATGGCACATGTCATTGAACTATAGCTGCCCAAGGATGTTTACTATGAAATAGACCAAAGTTTTTTTAGGTTTAATATTGTATTGCTTCTAAATAGAAAAGTATGTATGTATGTATGTATGTACCGCTTGATGTAGGGGCTGCATATGGCCACGTGTAGAAAAGTGCAGTTGTGAGATTGCTTTTTCACGAACAATGCAACTCAGCAACTAAAACTTGTTTATATACATACATATGTACTATGTAAACGAATTTGCACATATGTACATACATACATACATGCCAAATCTGTTTGTATTAGATATTGAGATGAAAAAAATGAAAAAAATAAAATAGTTATGTACCTACTAAAGAAATTGATGTACTCACACGAATTAAATGTGGAATCTTTTATTTCGATTTTTTAAATTACAGCTTTTTCTTAAAATATATGGTCCGTGGCGAATGATATCGGCGTTAAAAATAGACAGCATTAGTTGGCATTACTATTACTCGTCGATTGTCTGTGCAAGCACTACAAAACTCAGATAGAACTACAACACCGACATCAAGTGCTTTTTGGATACTACTGGTGCCAGTTTTCTCAGGAAAAGGCCTTAGACGGTGTTGTGTTGCCTATATCGAAAATTGGACTTTCTGCCACCAGGTTAGCTTTATTTCAAGAATGAAGACGAAATATCTGACTTATTCCGAAAGAGTCAGCGTTACATAATTAAACACTAGAAAGACTGCAAAATTTCAAACGTACATAATACCTGAACATTAAAATCATAAAAAAAAAATTTCACGGATTTTTAGGTAGTTGCACTATTTATTTAATATTGAAACTAACCATTAAAAAATGAATGCTTTTAAATAAATAATAATAAATTTTGGGGCATTTCTAATAAAAGCCACGAATTACTATTTTAGAAAAATAACTGGTAAAAGGAATATTGGCAGTCAAATTTGCAAAATGGGTTAAATAAATCCTGGAAACTGAATGTGGGCGATCTTCGTTTAAGCAAATTTCTCTTGACTAAGTTCCCACAACACACAAAGTACTTTGAGCAAGAACACATACAATTTGGGAGTGCCTCCACACTAATGTCAGCGCGGGATCATCGGGTTAAACAATAACTCAGAGCTTGTCTCTTGAGTGAGAAGTGAGGAGACAACCTCGCAAGCTGTTGTTGTCTGCTGTCGCTGAAATTCTTTGGGAACTAATCAATCACAATTATTTTTTTTGATATCTGCAGAATAAAAATTGGATAAGTAGGAGCTGATCTAATAACTCATTTAGAGGATAAGCCCATTTTTTTATGACGCATGGTGTGGTCTAACGAACACATATGTATGTATGTATGTATGCAAGTACATTCATTTAACTATTTTGCGCTTTCTCATATAATATCCTAGCAATACATAGGCCTGCGCTTTTAGTTTCAGCCAGCTACACTGACGTGGGAAAAATTCACTACGATTCGAACTTACGCGTGTACT
>NW_016196178.1:0-2947 GCF_001687245.7 Rhagoletis zephyria | reverse complement strand
CTAGTTTTTTTCGCGTTCCCATGACAGTCGTGTCTACGTAAGCGGAACGCCCCAAATTTATATCTGGCCAAGGACTGTCACTCCAGCAATGCTGCCCAAAAACTCTTTGGGGAATTTCTATGCTGTTACAACAAGAACAACTAGTTTTTTCGTGTCCATTCTTTAAGGGACGCCCTTCACCCAGCTGTTTAAAGGATGAAATCTATTTTGTTCGCGAGTGGGTTGGTTGAAAAAATCCCGGCCAGGATATTTTTAATTAAATTTAAAAAAAAAATAATTTTTTATAAATCTTGCACCTATTTTTTATTGAACAAATTACATACATATATGGTGTGTACATATGTATACTAATCGAAAGCATAAAGTCTATAGAATGTGTTAAACTGATTAGTGAAAATTACTATTATTACTTAGCTGTTCATACCTGCCAAACCCAATAGGTAGGCCAGGAAAAAAAATATGCCACCCAAAGTTTTTACATTCTATAGGCTTAAGACTTTCGATTGGTGTATAATTTGTTCATTCAACAAATGAGTGCAAAATTAAAAAAAAATAATTATTTTTGAATACATATTTAATAAAAAGTCTGCTGGCCCGGATTTTTTCAGCCAACACACTCACGATATATGTATTTCCTAACAGGTAAAATTTCATACAAAATAGATTTCACCCATTAAACCGATGGGTGAAGGTCGTGCCNCTGTAGATTTCATTGCTGGAAATAGTGAATACTGTACCAGTAAAGCGACCTTATAAGAAGCCATCAGCGCAGCCAGAAAAACGCTGCTGCAACAAAGCAGGCGAAAGCAGAAGTTTTACCTAAATGTTGTGAGTAAACACTACCTTCGACATTTTCATTGAGTTTGGTTGCGTCCGTATATTTTATGTAAATGAATCTATCCTCCCTGACTTTTCCACGCATTACAAGCGGGCATCCAGATCAGAGATTTTACGTTAGCGGTGCGGGTAGGGTAGCAGTTGTCCAATTCTTTAGCTTAAAGGTCAGTCGCTGTCATTCTCATGGCTGCTGTTATTAGCACAAAGGCAGGTCGTTTTACCCTATTTCTTCATGTTCACTGCAGGAAATTTTTTTTTTTCAATTGTACGATAAATGTACATACATATATATAGTACATCTACATGTGTGTTTGTGTGTACGTTGTATTAAATTTTGCGTAAAAAAATCAAATATCTTTTATACACCCAATATTTCCTGCATGGCTTTTGGTTATGCCTTATTTTTTGCTACGCAATTATGTAGTTTTTTTAAAATGCAAAAAAAGATTAGAAAATATTTTGTCTAAATTTCATTCTTACTTCAAAATGATGAGCGAATATACTAAAATTATACATTTTTTTAATACCAATCCATTACCTCTAAATTGGACGCTTTTCCTCATTGTTTTCTCACAGTTTTATTAATAGCCAGCTGCCACATTCACAAAGTACCAGTCTAATTTTAGCTTTTTTAATCAACACATAATTGTACAAATTATTGCACGCTTACTCATCAACACTGACCATTTTTTACCTTCCAGCAGAAACAGGGAAGCAGTGGGAGACAACAGCCAACAAGAAAAGCCTAGCTACAGTGGTGGAAAAATAAATAGGGACACGGTATTTTAAAAAAATTTTCCTATTTTTCTTTTGTTTATTTAATATTTATTCTTTTTTTTATAAAAGTTTAGCTCATTATCTAGCACAAATCATATAAATACATATTTCAAACTTTGTGCAAAAAGTATGAAAATTCTGCAAGCTGCAGCTAAATTTTCAACTTTTTAATCAGATTTTTTGTATTTTTTTTGGGTACGTAGTTTTATAGCCCATTAAATTTTACTAGAATGAAGTGTAAGTTTAAAGTTCTTAAAAAATCGCGTTGATTTTTGATAATTTTTATTCTGAGTGTATTACGCATTTTTTTCCATAAAAAAAAATTTCGAAAATACTTTGTATGGACGAAAATGCGTTAGAAAAAATTGCCAAAAATCAACGCGATTTTTTAGCATCTTAAAATTTACACTTCATTCCACTAAAATTTATTGGGCTATAAAACGGCATTCTCGAAAAAAAATCTCATTAAAAAGTTGCAAATTTAGATGCAATTTTGCAGTTTTAATAATTTTTACATAAAGTTTGAAATATGAATTTATATGGGTTTTGATACATAATGAGCTATACGTTTATAAAAAAATAATTATTATATTTCGACAAGTTTTGACTATTTTTCCTTTGGTTGTAAAATTCGTTCACAGAAGAAATCTTTGGATATCAAACTTCACAAAAACCTGAAAATTTTTTAAAATTAAATCCTCCATTTTGGATTTTTATGAAAAGTTAATGAACATTAAACAAAAAATAAAAAAATGGTAAACACTTTACAAAATGTCGCGTTTCTATTATTTTGGCAATAGGTGTATATGTATTACCTTCCCAGAGCCAGCAACAATTTCGATCATCACCAATGTTTATTGTCATCAACGTGGATGTCGCGGCCATCACCAGGGACACACACACACACACACACATATGCACTCGGCGGTAAATTAACCTTCGCACTGATTCTAATTGTGATTTGTGGGTGAATGCGAATGGCAAATGGCGAATTTCTTTCGTCTCACTTAAAAGCCTAGGTACATTGGGGAAACTACTTGTAGTCGAGTAAATAGACAACAATAAATTGCCGTTACATAACACATTTGTACGTCGTCAACAAATTTGCGACAAAACGTAGTTGTACAAAATACGACAAATAAAGTATAATATGATTAAAAATGAATAAAAAAGAGAACTAAGACAGAGTGCAGTTTATTCGGATAATATGCGCATAGTTGACAGCTACCCTATAGGAAATATAATGCGTTCAAGTTAATAAATTGAGTTTTGCGGAGTTCGCAATAACTTTGCTGTATTTGTAAACAATGTTGTTATACTAACAAAAAAAAAA
>NW_016196177.1:0-2948 GCF_001687245.7 Rhagoletis zephyria | reverse complement strand
TATTACTGCAATTGCTGCAACAGTTTGGCCTATTCGACCAATAAAGCTTCGTAAGCCCATAAATCTCCAGGCGACTAAGCAGCAGCAGCAGCAGCAGACTTATGTAAGCCTCTGAGCTTTTCTTTTCCAAAAATGCCGGAGATTGAGGAGAGAGAGAGCACCTACTACTGCTAACAAATAAAAATAATTCCGGACAAGTAATGTCCATCTCCGGCTCTTTTCCTGCTCCTGATCCCCTGAGCACTAAAACAACGCATCTTTTGCTGTTGTTGTTTTTGCAGTTCTCCTTGTCTCCTTTGTTCTACGTTAATTTGGGCTGCCACAGCAGCAGATCAGCTCAGCTCAGCTCACCCAAAGGGGGGCAATCAATTCCAATTAGCTCAATTAGTATTTTGGCAAATGGTAATTGCTGACAACTGGAGAATAAGTCAAAGCTAGCAGTGCAATTGAATTCAATTGTAATTTGGCTGGCATCTTCTGGAAGTTCCTTGTCGTATGCAAATTTTTTGTTTCAAGCAAATGCAGTGAAAACGTCAATTGCACTTGTATGCAAATGCTGCTGAAGAGAGAAAGAGACGGCAACTGAAATTGCAATGGGCTAAGATAGTCTTTCTCGCTGGAATTCAGTGTGCAGATTAGTGTGCCGATCTGTCGATCGATGATGATTGTGATCGGCGTGAACACACACACACACAACCAGCAAGTGCAAGTGAAAGAACGAGAGGCGAGTGTGAATGCTAATTTGTCCAGTGTTTTGCTTCACTTTCACTGTCAAGCTGGCTCACTGTGTCACTGTTCAAGTGGTCGGCAGCACTTCGATTAGATTAGGAAAACTGGGGCCACGGTGAAAGAGAGAGAGAAAGATGGAGACAAGACTCACCCGACCGACCGTCTAAAAAAGCAGTGAGAAAGAGAGAGAGATGAGCTAATTGCCGACGACTGGGGCGATAAGGCACTTGAAGGAATGCTGCTGCTGATGCTGCTGCTGAAGTACCGCATCAAAAACCTTAAAGCTAAAACAAGTGAAAAAAAAACAGCAGCAGCAGCCAAGTATAATAATGTTTATGTGTCAATTGGATGATGGTGTGATGCACCATTTTTTTCTGTTTTGCCGTGGTACTAATTTCTCCTCAAAAATCAGCCGAGGTGTCACCGACTGCACTGACTGGCCCACACACTTGTCACGGGCAGTAATGTGTGGCCGCGTTGAGGAGTCAAGTGCCAGGCTACTAAGAAGCATCAAAGAAGAAGAAGAAGTTGATACACGAGCTACTGAGCAGAGTCAAGTGATCCCAAGTGCCACCAGGGAAACAAGTGCCTGCCTGCCTGCCACCACCACCAGCTATCGTTGCTGGAGCGCATCAAGTGGCCGAGGCTGCTCGGGACTGAGCTCCCCCAGCCACCGCACACATCGCCATCGAAGGGATCACCACCATCACCACCACCATCACCATCATCACTGAAACAGCCTGCAGCTCAAGTTACCGAGTGGTCATTATCAGCAACAGGCGAGATCTTTCTCACCGATTTCGACACAGTACTNTTAGCTAGCTGGACCGAACCGAGCCGAGCCGAACAGATGCTCAATTGCAAAACTGCCCCCTCCTCCTCCTTTTCTTCGAAATCTGTCAGCCAGTGTGTCGCCAGTGTGCGGGCCCCTTTCACTTGAAATGCACACACACACACTTTTTTCTTGTCGAACTTTATGGTCACTTTCTTCTGCTTCTCCTCCTCCACCAAAAGCATCGTAAACTTCGGACCATTTTTTTGCCACTTCTTCTCCAAATTGCTCTTTCCCAAACATTGACACTGAAGGCAGCAAAAAGCACATTTTGCTGAAGGAAAAGATGAAGTGAGAGAGAGAGAGAGAGTGTGTTTCGAGTGTTTTATCTTTACGGGTATTGCTGGTGTTGGTGGTAGCATCTGCAGCAGCAGATGATGATGATGATGATGATGATGATGACAGTGGTAATGGTGATGATCATCACAAAGCAAGCGGTGGTGGTGGTGGTGATCACCAATCAGCAAAGAACAAATTGCAACAAGTGAAGCATCGGCAGCAACGGACAGAAGCCCAAGTCAGCCTTGTGATCATGTCACACGCAAAACAGTGCAGTCATAAAAGGAATAAAATCAGACAGTTGACAGAGCGCAGAGAAGTGTTGCAAGAGAAGTGCTGTATCGTTCTTTGGAGAACAGCGGTGTGTGCTCTAGCAGCACTTGACAGAGGCCAGCTTCTCTCTTCCTAGAAGAGAGAAACTTCACTTTCCCACGTGCAGAGTGGCCCGGAAAAAAAACGAAAAAAAGACGAGAACAGAAAGAGGGAATCA
Organism: Rhagoletis zephyria; assembly: GCF_001687245.7. Lineage (NCBI taxonomy): Eukaryota > Metazoa > Arthropoda > Insecta > Diptera > Tephritidae > Rhagoletis > Rhagoletis zephyria. The sequence continues at coordinate 618 of NW_016196177.1, read as the reverse complement.
GGCACTCAGTCAGGCAGCGGCAGAACACTGCTGCCAGAACGTGCCATTTGAAGCAAGTACTGCAAATCTGCAAATCTGCAAATCTTGCTTCAGTGATAACGGTAGCTGCAACAGAAACAGCAGCAAAAAAGACTAGAGCAGAAAGGTCAAAGGGCAAGATAGTGAATCAGAAAGCAAGTGCTCAACGGATGAGTGCAAAAGAAGTCAGTCAAGTTTGTAATCGCAGCCAAGAATACAAACCAAAGGATACAGTTAGGATGCAATCAGTACTGCACTGTTTGAGAAAATGCACCGACCATTTAGCACCAGAAAGGGTCGCTGACTTCATTTGGCAGGGCCACCAGCGAGCACAAGTTAGCCTTTTGTCGCGCCCATAAACGACTGTCACTTTCTATCAGGCGCAGACTTTTCTCCTTCCTTCCTTCCGTCCTCAAAGGCGAAACAAACAGACAGAAACTTCGTTTTATCTATCACCTTATCAAGCCATAATTTTTCAGCAGGCCAGCAGCCTAACCAGACACTGCTTTGCCTGGCATTTTCTGCAGAGACTTTCAGCGATAACAAACAAACTCTTTAAGAGAAAACAAAGAGAGCAACCAAGTGGTGGCAACTGTCATC
>NW_016196176.1:0-2948 GCF_001687245.7 Rhagoletis zephyria | reverse complement strand
AATGAAACGAAAACATGCGTTGAGTAATTATAAAGTTTATGAAATATTTCCCTTATGCATAACTTTATAGTGTCATAAATAGTCAGTATTTAAATAACAGTTTCATCTTCACTAAATCAATATTAATCAAAATAAATTTTATTTTTACTAAATTACTAACATAAACATGTATACAGAAAAATTACCCAAACAATAGTCTGTTGCAGATAATATACTGCTAGGCTCGTTTAATCTTTTAACTGTATTTGCAAGATTACGAAGGTAAAATTTGTCACAAAAGAGCTAAATAAATTTAATTGACATTAAATATTTTTGAATGGTCAAATAATACATATATACATACATATGCCGTTATCTAAACGTCAAAAGGTGCCAAGTCCATTTTTTTTTAATTATTCAGGAGAGATGAAAAAACTATGTACTAAATTTCGAAAAAAGTGGACTTGGCAGCTTTTCACATTTACGTAACGGTATATGTATATTTGTGTTTACACCTTTCATGAGCATGCAATGGTATTTGGTCCGATGTTTGTAAGTACTAGAATGTGTACTTATATGGTCAGAACGTCGAGCTGAGCGGATTTAGCCATGCCCGTGTTTGAATGCAATCTAGTCGCTCAGTTTTCAAGATATCCCGCTGAAATTTTGTAAGGAGTGCATTATGATAATGTGTTAATCATTTGTCGGTACCGGAAAAATCGGACCACTATAACATATAGCTCAAACACAACTGATTGTTCGGACATGATATTTTTTCTTATAACTCCTCTATTTATGCAGCTAAGTACAACAAATTTCGCACTATTTTCATTATTTATCGCCAGAAAGCTTATAGCGAAAAAAGCAAAGATCGGATCACAGATAAGCGGACAGACAGTCATGGCTTAATCGATTTAATTCTGAGCATTCAGACCTTGTACAATCGATAACTAAACAGGTTGCACAATTTCATGCTTTTAGATGGAGTTATATTGCAAAACCTTATATCTGAACAATCTGTGGAGTGGGAGATATACCGTATAGGGGACGATCTTCTAAGTAGAACTGTGCGTGATCAATTAGTAAAAGGCTCACGAAATAACATGGTCTAAATGAAGGAGTTTTAGAGTAAAACCACATATCTTAACAATCAGTTGCATGAAAGCTATAGGTTATAATATAACCGTTATATCAACCAGACCTTTATCATTTTCAGTATATCGGAACACTCTAAATATTTATAACAAAGACAACAATTTTAGAAAAAGTTTTTGGTGCTGAGACATCTTTAGTGTTTTGCTATAAAGTGGCAACTGATAATTCAAAAAATAATTTTTTTTCTAAGTGTAGTTTTCGAGTGTATTTTCGAGATATAACGGTTTTTGATACAAGAAACAAAGGTCGATCAAACAAATATATAATATTTAAAGGAGCCGTATACTCATCAACACATTTAATATTTTAAATGAAGGTTAATTAAGTTTGCTATCTTTTATTCACTATTCAGGAAAGCTGCATGTTTTTGAGATATTTACAACGATTAAAAAAAGAGTTTTTCTGGCTCATACAGAAGGTTAACTTTTCAATAGTTCTAGGGTTCTTGAAAAAGATGAAAAGCTTCTGGATATTTTGACAAAAAAAAAATAATTTTTCAAAAATGTTGTGTACTAGATCACGCAGTATACGGAAAAAAACTTCTGCAAAATTACGTCGAATTTTTATTTTTCAAAAATGTCGAAAAAGCTAAATAGTTGAAACAAATTATTACTGTTCTGAGTTACTTTTTAATAGTTCTAAAGTTACTTTAAAGGAACAAAAAAGTTTTGCAAAATTACGCCGAAAAATTTTTTCTTCAAAAAAGATAAATTTTTGAAAAAAAACTGTTGGAACTGTTGAAAAGGTACTCAGAACTTTTTTTTTCTTTTTGCGTCAAACCGTATGCCAACTTCACAGGCCTCTATCTAAACTCATGAGTTCTTCTTATTTAGACTGGTCAATGATACATTTCAAATCATTGATCGTGAAATGTTAGCTAGATATTTTAGAAAAGTGTGCCATTTTCCTTCCAGAATAACATTTTTGTTTTAAGAATAAAATTCATAAACCTTCGCAACGCTTGCAATGAATTCTACTAACTACTAGCAAAGCATACTTGAAAAATCTTCTCAATAAAAATTTAAGAAATAAAAAAAAACAAAAAAAAAGGAGAAAAGGTTAAATGACCAAGCTGACCAATTCATATTAAGCCAGGTCACAGAACCACCAAAAACATTTGCACCTATGTATGTACATATGTATGTATGTATGTTTGCCCAGGAAAGAAAAGTGTCAATTTTAAGAGAGGTTAAATAACAAGCCAAGCACAAATGCAGTGGCAGCAAAACGAAAACACCTACATACATATGTAGTAAGTGAACTAAAGCAGAGGTCACCCAAATCGAATGGTTGTGAATGTGGCAACCTTACTTCACCTGCCATGTCGTAGCGAAAGCATAAAAACCACAGCCATTCGAAATATGGGAGTACGAAGAGTTACTAATGTACTAGGTATATAACAAGGTAGATGGCAGCCAAGTGGATCAACTACTACCGGCATGCATACATACACATGTACACAAGATGAACACCATTCATTGGCTCTATGTTTGCGCAATGAAATAAAAATGCCAAATTAGTGCATATCACTCCATCAAGGATTAGAGATGATTTAAAATGGACAAGGATTACTTAAGAGTCGATAGTGTAACAGCAACAACTTTTGGTAAGCAAGAAGAAACACCAAAAAACAACACACGAAAACAAACACAAGCTGACTTTCTTTCATTTAGCTACATGTACATAAATACATATGTATGTAAGTACATACATACGTACAAGCAAGCATTCAACTAGTGGTGAACTAGGTGTTAGCTATGTATGAATGTACTACTTGGCAAGAAGTGCAGTGAAGCGCAGATCATTTTACTCAT
>NW_016196175.1:0-2948 GCF_001687245.7 Rhagoletis zephyria | reverse complement strand
ATTTTATAATTCCAATGGAAAAACAGTACCGATTTTTTTATTTTTTTTTTATGGAGAGTGATGCAGTCTATTGTATATGTATAAGTAGGCCAATAAAACATGATAGGACACGTGAAAAATTTTAACAAATACAAGAAATACTAACTGTACATACATACAAATATGTACATACATACATATGTATGTATGTAACTATCCGCTATGAATTTTGAAGATCATAAATACCTTGTAATTTTAGTAAATCTTTTCATAATCGTTTTTATTATTACTACTTTAATAATTCTGCTATAAATTTAATAAAGTGCTTTAAACATTAAACACAACTAACTGAACAACTGAATAAAACATTTGTGGATCAAGAAAGCAGAGGTAGGTGTGCATATTTCATTTTTATGAATGACATNAAGGGCCGACGGTTCACATACATATGTATGTATGTAACGAGCAGGATCTAGTTATCCTTTTTCCAAAGGCTGCCGATGAACGAATTGTGGGTCTTTTTTCTGCTTCTGAGTCTATTTCGCACCGATCAGACGATATCGAACGTGCCACCTAGCATCTTTTGCTGGCTGAATCTATCAATTTCTTCATTTAGGTCGAGTCTTACTTTCTACGACCAGACTTTTGACTTAGATATTTGGAGGTTGCGCGTAGTGAAACTTGTGGTAGCGTATATTCTTAAAACTTCTATCTCGTGGCTAAGAGCGAGATTCACTCTGAGCTAATTGTATGGCATAAGGCAGTGATCAATTATTTGGCTTTTTCAAAAAATTGCAATTCGAAAAAAACCAGTTCCCAATTTTGAAATTAAGAAAGACCGGAAGACCCCGTTTTATTTTACATAGTTTTCATACAATTATAATGCTTATGTTGGTATGAAGTCTTTACCAAAGATTACAATAAAACTATCAACAGTAAAAATAGCTTTTATTTAGAAAATAGCAGAGCAAACTAGGTGCAAAGTGTTTTTTAGATCAAAAGTAAAACAATTAAAAACCAATGAAAAATTCACGTTTCGTCTTATTTTAATTATTACAATTTTATTTCTGATTTGGTCTTGCCGCCGTAGCCGAGTGCTTTAATATGTCTACTGACACTCGGGAGGCCCATATCAATTTCTGTTGCCAGCAATATCAAAAAAAGTTTTTTTTTTAACCGACTTCCAAAAAAGGAGGAGGTTTCAGTTCGTCGGAATATATAGTATATACAAAAATTTTTTTTTGTATGTTACCGAATTACTTTGAACCACGTCAACCGATTTCGATAAATCTGCGTCGGAAAGGTAGTGTCTCAGAGGTGGTCCCATACTAATCTGGTTTAGATCCGATCATTGAATCATGATATATATATATATATTTTTTTTTAAGTCATTTTTTCTAAAAATTACTTGTTTTCAAATAGCAGTCGACCCTCGGCAGACCTTGGCAAATCCCCGAGTGTACTTCTACCATAAATAAGCTTCTTCGGAGGTGGAGTAAAATTGTGGATTTCTCCATTTAAGTTCCAACATCAACAAGCAGAAAACGATTTGGAGCTTCTCCTCCTTAGGCAAAGCATGCAGAAAACGTTTAAGCACCAAACATTGATTTATTGGAATCAAACATGACATACCACTTCCATCCCCAAATAATCTAGGATATAATTTTAAAAATATTTAGGGGTTTCCCTTAAACTCGAAAAAGCATTGGAAACTGCGAAAAACTCAAAATTTTTATTGAGACGTCCAGATATGTATGAACCGGTTTGTTCAATAATAAAATCCGGTTTATTCGATATTCGAAAAATTAAGATTTGGTCCTAAGTCCAGATGCATTTAGGGTATTGAGATTCTACATAAGTAGAATATAATACGCGAATGGATTTTTGGTCCAGGACAAAAAATCTATACCGTTCGCCCGATTTTCAGAAATGAGGTGTCAAATTTATAAGCGCTTGGTCTGTAGATGTGTAAACTGGTTTTAGTTTTGGAATAGAGTTGCCACCTATTGAACAATTCAACTTAAATTATTATATAATGAATACCATCGTGTCCGCACCGTTCGTTCGATCTTCTGAAATGAGGTGTCAAATTAAAGCCTTGGTCCGTAGATGTACAAGTAGGTTTTCCTTTTTTGAAAAGAGTTGCCACCTTTTAAAAAATTATATTCAAATTATTTAAATATTAAATCATATATTACAAAATGGGTATCAATCGAAATGATTTCAAAAGCTTTGTTTCTTAGCTGAACTATGTGAGGGTTACCACCTGTTTAAAAAATCAAATTCAATTTGAACCAAGGGAATAAGGTAAGAGAAATTTGTACGCATGGGTGCCAAACGAAAGGGGTTGAAGAAAGTAGTAGTATTTTGAACAGGGTTGCCATCTGCTTGAAATGTTGAATTTAGTGTACTTATACACAAGTTATATGAAATATCAAAGAATGGATGTCAAGCGAAGGAGCAATAAGAAATCTTAAGTTTGAATACAAGTAATAATTATGAGGTATTGGAAGAGGGTTACCACCTGTTTAAAATTTACATTCAAATTACTTAATAAGGTAAAAATCTAATTCCACTTAATTTATCAGTTAATTAAGTCAGTCATTTTTCCATGATGGAAAATTTGATACAGTTCAACAGACAACTTAAACTTTACGGAACTGCATCTTTAAACGAACGGAACTGCATCAATATTGTCATATGCTAACTCCTTCCGATTAACATATATGTCCATAGTGAAAATGAATTCATATTTTGTCCTAGTGATCGGTACATCCATGATAAAAATATGCCTTATAAATATTTTTATCATGGGTACATCTATGAAATTTTTACACAACATTTTTGTGGAGTATGAAACTTTTCTAGTAAAGGAACGATACGTATGAGTGCCAAAGTAAATTTTGGGAATCTCTAGGGAAATTCATCTAAACGCGTACATGCCTCGTAACAACGTAAACCTCGTAAAC
>NW_016196174.1:0-2948 GCF_001687245.7 Rhagoletis zephyria | reverse complement strand
ACTTACAGGCTCTTTTGGGACTTACCACATTTTCTCTTTATGATTTTGTTCTTTATATGTGGTCATAGCACATTTTCTATCAATCTGTTTTTCATTATTTTTTTATTGTTAAAAGATTAAGTTATTTATTTTAAATATATTTTACTGTTTTAAAATGAATAATAACCTAATACAGTCTTATTTCATTGCTTTTAAGAAAAATAACTTTTTAAGTCGTAAATTTATGCACTATTTATAAAGGAAAATAATTAAAAACAAGTAAAGGAGTATACGTTTGGGTGAAACTGAACTTTATATACCCGGGGAAAGTATCAAATATTGTCGTTTTAACTTTCTCTAAACTACCTTTGTATGATAAGCAGGGGTGTTTTTCCCCGATTTCAAACGTTTTCGATAAAATGCTGAGTTAGACTGAATGATTTAATTGAACTAAGTTTCGTATAAATCGATAAAAGGTTACCTTTGTAGTCATAAAGTGGGCGGTGCCACGCCCAATTCCTAAAAGTCTATAGCAGCCTTACTTATAGTAAGTTAAGCATTAACATGGAGTAAATTAGCGTTGTCAGTTATCGAAGCAGCAGAGTTTTCGTATTTCTAAAATCTACCGTTAGATGTACGGGAAGCGGGCGTAATTTTGGTCCGAACGACCAACGAATTGTTTTTCCGTGCCTAGGTTACTACGTGTACCGAGTTTGGTAGAAACTGATAAATCGGTTACCGAGTTAAAAATTTGTGGTAATAAGTGGTCGGCACCACGCCCATTATCCAACAATTCATAATAATCCAATTTTCTGCTAAACGGTTATCGCAATCATCGATTTTAAGTGAATTGGCTTTAGTAGTTATTGATTTATCGCAGTTTTCGTGTTTCTGTAAATTACCGTTACATGAGAAGTGGGCGTGGTCACAGTCCGATTTTGCCCATTTTCAATTCCAACCTACCTTGGATAAAGGGCAACATATGTAGATACCAAATTTCTTTAAGATATATCGAGCTATCGTGTACACGGACAGACGTGTTTATATTGTTTTCTTGGTTTTTTGGTACTTTGCACATTTGCATACAACTGCTTAAAAACAAGTAAGAACGACATTACGGTAACTTTTTTTTTGGTAACGATGTATTTTGAGTTGTGCTATCTTTCTGCAGTAAAATCTCAATGTTCAAAAAAAGTGGACTTAGCATGTTTGCGAACTAAGCCAACGATGTGTGTGTCTGATCCACCTCGCCTCTGTTCCGTTTATAAAACCTCATGCACAAAAAGTAGGCCTAAGCTCCGACTCGACTTTTAGTATAAATTCTTGAGCTTAAGCTCACTACTGACGTCCAATGTCTACGAAAGGGTAATAGTGTACCTGCTCCAGAGCATTTAATTTAAAGGTTTCAGAACAATAGAAAAACATAGAAAATTTAATAAATAAATAGATTGGGTTGAAATAATCTTTTATTTTTGTTAATTAAAAGATGTTATTAAAAGGTGTTAGTGTAAATGCACAAATGCACAAGCTCCTATTTATACACACACACACTCATAAGAATTCATATTCTTGTGCCTCGACCAGCTACTAACACACTATTCACTCGTGATTATTTACTTTTTGAATGAATTGGGTTGAATATTTTTGGCTGGCACCGGCTTGAGGAGCTGATTTTGAACACAAAACGTCGCGACGCGATTACATGCCGACGTGTAGTAAATATTATTTCAATTTACAATATTATTTTGCATTCAATTCGGAAAAGGCGAAATTTAGATCAGATCTTTTTTGCGGGAAAAACATCCACGCGTTATTTTTTGGCTGACTCTGGTGTGGCTCGATCTTCGTCTCGCCGTCAGCCAGCAGACAAGGCGCTAAAATTTTAAATATTTCCACACGGTAAGTACGTAAATATTGCAATTAAAATACCTACTTGCGCTTTTGTCGCTAAATTTTAAAAGATTTATGAAGCTTTGTGCGTTGGCGATGAAAAGTACCAACGAGGGTTTGGTGAGCAATGTGAAATTTAGATTAACGATTCTAAAAATCCTCCAGCCAACCAATTAAGCAACTTTGTTATACTCAAAAAATCTATGCTAAGTCTGTGTTTATACGCGGAAACTTTTGTCGACGCGATTTTTTATTTTCCCTTTTGGTGTTGCTCGTTTCATTTACACATGGCGACTTTTTGGTATGCAGTTGTTGTCAGTTGTGAGCCGCTAACTCAATTTACACAGGCGAACGAGAGCACAAAGCTTGTTGCCCAGGCACAGGCAACTCGGTGCCCCTCTCCTTTCCTCGTCGCGCTTTCACCAACAAACTTCGAGTTGCCGCAACAAAAATCACCAATTCTTAATTTCAGAATATCCTGCATCTATAAAACTTCTTTAATTATGGATATTTAACCCAGAGTGTCATCAAAATTACTTGCATTTGAATTGGGAAAAATTCCTTCTCCAAGTCGTGGTTTAGATCTTATATGGTAGACAGGTGGAGAAAATTAATTTGAATTAATAAGCATAAATGCAAATTAAAATGTTACCCTTACAGACGGCAGTAATGCGAATAAACCAGCCGCAAGGTCGTGGGTTCGAGTCCCACGGTCAGTATACTTTTTTTATTTCTTTTTTATTCTTTTTTTTATAAGTTCTATATTTTTTTNGCTAACTCAATTTACACAGGCGAACGAGAGCACAAAGCTTGTTGCCCAGGCACAGGCAACTCGGTGCCCCTCTCCTTTCCTCGTCGCGCCTTCACCAACAAACTTCGAGTTGCCGCAACAAAAATCACCAATTCTCAATTTCAGAATATCCTGCATCTATAAAACTTCTTTAATTATGGATATTTAACCCAGAGCGTCATCAAAATTACTTGCATTTGAATTGGGAAAAATTCCTTCTCCAAGTCGTGGTTTAGATCTTATATGGTAGACAGGCGGAGAAAATTAATTTGAATTAATAAGCATAAAT
>NW_016196173.1:0-2948 GCF_001687245.7 Rhagoletis zephyria | reverse complement strand
CCCCTCTCTTCTTACAGACATTCTCGCACTGCAGCACGAGAAGGGCTACGCTCTGCAGGACATTATCACCCGGATCCAGGCGCAAATTTTTGCCAGTAAGTGGTGGTAGGGGGGAATTGAACGTTTTTTTTCTAATTTTTCTAATTTCCAACTTCCAACTTCCCAGTTGAATTTCCCAAAGACGTGAAGGTGGCCATCCTCGAGAAGCTGGCGGACATTGAGATGCAGCTCTCTGGCGGCGGCTCGGAGAAGGTGCAGATGGCCGCACTGGTGGGCGCCTTTCAGTGCGCTCGTGATGTCCAGTAGTAGTAGTAGGTGTGATAGCAGCTGAAGTGAGCTGTTGTACAGCAGATTCTCTTCTCTGGATTTTACTTGTTTTTTATCTTCTCAGCAACTTAGTAAAGGCNGTAGGTGTGATAGCAGCTGAAGTGAGCTGTTGTACAGCAGATTCTCTTCTCTGGATTTTACTTGTTTTTTATCTTCTCAGCAACTTAGTAAAGGCCTTTATCTGAACATTTCCCAAACTTAATAGCTGAACTCGGGTGTAAAAAACAAAAGCAAAATGAAGCAAAAAGTTCAAAGTTGAATATCTCGAGATTTACTATAGCAATCGAGGTTCTGTTTTTGCAAAAGATTGCTCCTCAACGTGTCCCCTACTTCTGCCACACCCAAAAAGACCNGATTCTCTTCTCTGGATTTTACTTGTTTTTTATCTTCTCAGCAACTTAGTAAAGGCCTTTATCTGAACATTTCCCAAACTTAATAGCTGAACTCGGGTGTAAAAACCAAAAGCAAAATGAAGCAAAAAGTTGAATATCTCGAGATTTACTATAGCAATCGAGGCTCTGCTTTCACGATAGATTGCTCCTCAACGTGTCCCCTACTTCTGCCACACCCAAAAAGACCAAAAAAGGGTAAAAAAGAAGTCATTTTGCTCCAGGACGGTCTCGATCCGTCGACCTTAAGATTATGAGACTTACGCGCTACCGACTGCGCCACTGAAGCTTTCTGCTGAGAAGGGCCGCCCGGAGCGGCCTTAAGGGTAGTGCCTCTCTCGGAAGGGCTAAAAATAAACACCGAACAGTGGCTCAACCAGATTCAGTGTGTTTGTGTCTCCTTTCCCTCCCTCACAGTGCACACTGTTACCACTACCTTTTGGACTGCAGCCGCAGCCCGTTCCAAGAGTGTTCCATCACCACCATCATCATTACTGAGGGGCGACAGAGCTGTGTGAGCATGCGTTTGCTGCGGCGGCGGCATCAAAGCAGCAAAGGCGAGGCTCTCTCTCTCTCATTGTGCTCGTCTGTCACAGCAGCAGCAGTAGTGAGCACTGTGCTCTGGTTTTCTTTCTTTCTGGTGGTGGTGGTGGTGGTGTTCTCCCTGCGCCTACTGTTTCACTGACTGACTGACTGAGGCTCCACCAGAGACTGGTAAGGAGCGAGTGCAAGTGAGAAGAGTGTCCTTCGGCCGACTGAGTACTGAGCCAGCCAATTGCAGCCTACACTGCAGTCGATCAATCGGAGGATGTACGGCGGCTGACGTTCTGGTCGTGGTCGTCGTCGTCGGTGCACCACACTTTCATCATCACCACCAGTGCTTCCCCAGCAATAATAACTTTGGGGCATGGAATTCTCATCGATAGTGCCTCCTCCTCCTCCTCCTCCACCAATACTGCCTTACTACAGCAGCATTCCCTGCATCCTCGAGCTTTCAGCCCCACGCCAACCGACGCCGCCGCCCTCGAGCAGGAGGTCATCAGTCTGTGAAGTGAGCAGCAGCTAATTTCTTCCCCCCCCCTCCACTTTTCACTTTCTTTTCGTCTACCCTACCTTTCTTCTGTCTGATTCACACTCACACTAGTTTTCAGCTAAAACTGTGAAGGTGCACCAATACTAACAATGATGATTGCATTGCACTTGCACTTGTCCGCGCTCGAGCTTGTTTACACAGACACACACACTTTTATTAGCAGCTCTCCTTTCCCTTTCCCTTCCCTTTCTTCCTTCTAATTGCAGTCACTTTGCTACTGATGCCCCTTTTTTCTATTATACCATCAAGGTAGTGCAGCCTATGAGTCATCGAAAGACGATCATCAGCAGCAGCAGCACTATCAGTTGGTGGTTTGCTCAGTTTTCATTGACTGGGCAATGACACTCTAGTGTTGGGGTGCACTCTAGTGTACTAGTAGCAGCAGCAGCAGCAGCTGGGCATAACAGCGGCACCCAAACCCAAACTCAGCACAAAATTGTGGTGGTGATATATCTCTGCACGCTTGTTTGGCTTGTTTAGCTTGTTTCACTCTTCACAGCTAATTGCCTCTGCGGCTCTTTCCCACACTGCCACACTACATTTGCTGCTGTTTTGTTGTTTGTGTTTCCCTTCCGTGGCTAATTGGTTGTTTGCCTCTCTCTCTTTCTCGTTTTTCATCACAGCTGCCAGAACCAGAAACAGACCACGCACTACCATGGATACTACTGCAATTCAGAGGAGAAGGACATCATCGCCTGCTGCCATTGAAAAAATAGCCAGCCAAAGAAGTTTGAAGAAAAAGCTGGTCACCGTTTTAGGATATCACTTTCCACTGCTACTACTATTGTTCAGTGCCTTCAATCAGCTAGTGGAAACGGCGGCAGCAGCAGAAACACATTTAAAGCCAGAAGCTTGGGTAAGCAGTGATGATGATGATGATGATGATGGAGGGGGCGATGATCGGGGCAAGGAGGGAAGGGAAACCGGAGAAGGGGTGATGACTAACAGCTGCTGCTGCAGTGGAAAGTGGAAAAGGGAAATGACGATTTTTGTTGTGGGTTTTTGGCCCCACTCTCTCTCTCTCTCTCTCTCTCTCTCTCTCTCAGATCATCAGGATGATCGACAAAGTCAGCAGTTGTGGTGGTAGCAAAAGTGCTGCCGTAGTTCTTGGTAGTAAGCAATCATTGCGGTAGTGAGTG
>NW_016196171.1:0-2948 GCF_001687245.7 Rhagoletis zephyria | reverse complement strand
ATTCCACTTGGCGATTGCAGGCGATGCGGTTCATGTAGCAAAGGAATGTCGCATGTTGAGTTTTAAGGCGCGAAAATTTCTTGCTGCAAACAGGCGGTTTGGCTGCTATGCGGTAAAGTGGTCCACTTGCACCACTGAGAACACTAGGATTTATTTCAAGAAGTTTTTAAATTTTGGGTGGGAATTAGAATGTTAGCAAAAATCCTAAATGAAAAAATTTCAAATAAAAAAAAATTTAATCATTTTATTAATTTTAGTTTTAGGGCAGCCGCTTGGGAAAAGTGGTTAGAGGTGCATACTACCACTCCATAGGACCTGCGTTCGCTCCTTGATGGCACCAGGCAACGGCAAACCTCTGAGTGCATTGCAGTTTCATATATTTTAATATTTTCATTTATTTAAAAATTACACTTTTTTTTAAATATCTCTGCACTAAAAAATGTGCCCTTTCAGCAATGAAACGAGGTTTTCTTCATTCATGATTTCAACGGACAGTATGTAGAGCGAGCAAAGATTTAGATGTAATTTCACTTTTTCCAAAATTGGGGGAAGTTTGAAATTTTTGTTTATCCTTTTTTCATGAAGACATTGATTTCTAACCATTTTAAATAAAAGGTTGTACAAAAAGGCAAATTTAATAACATTTTTTAAACCTTCAAAGTTTAATATGTATATTTTTTTTTAATGACAGTCAGTTTCACGAAAATGATTTACGTGAACTTTTTTTCTATGTTCTTAATTTTTTATTAACTAGTTTAACAACAAAATTATTTCAGTCAGTAGGAAAAAGTTAGGTTAAAGATTAAATAAAAATAGAAAATCGAAATTAATTTCTCCATTAAAAACTTTCGTAAAATTGGCCATAATTGTTTTCTCCCAACACTAACAACAAGTGTTTTTTAAATTTACTTATTTTTTTTTAACTAAAATAATTGGCTACAGACAATCAAAAATATGTTTGCCTAATTTAATTTGAAGTACTTTATAGGTTCTATTTTGATTTTCCAATGCAAAATTTCATTTTTTACGAACTTTAATTAAATACCAGTTTTGAAGTAAAATATTTGAATACTCTTTAAAAAAAATTTTGAATATTATCTTTTTGATCAAGGTTATGTACTTAATTTTTCCGTATTTAATATTTTTACCAAAAAAAATGGTTATTTATTTTTTTGACCAATTCCTTTTTAAGTCCACCAAACTTGATTTATCACATTGCATATTTCAGTTCTGTTTTAGAACATTTTGTTGAGTTTAATTTTTCTGGAAACCAAATTCAATACATTAAATTTTTATTCCGTTTCACAACATTTGTTTAAATTAAATTAAAAAAATTAAATTAAAGAATTTTTGCTGATTTCCAAATAAAATAAAATTTTTTTAATAATTTTTGTGAAGAAAATTTAAGTTTTCTTTTGCCAGTTAGAGGCATTTAAAGCTAAGATCAAGGCGACTTCATATAACGTGGTGGTGTTGTTTCATTGGCTGTGAATGGCGTGTGATTGTCAAAATTTTGTATTTCGCTAGGCGCGCTTTTTCCTTCGGGGAAGAATAGTTGAAATTTAACAGCGGGCCGCTAAAAGCAACAAGAAAATGTTAGTAATTTTTGTATTTGTTGAATCGACACCAGCTTATATGAATTCGCCTTGGCTAAGATATTTATTTTCCAGTACCTTTTCTGCGACAACAATTTACACCCACACCTAATCAGCTGACAATCTATTTTTAATAGCAGTAAATAAAATTCAATAAATATTTCCACTGATTTCTAATTTAATTGCCGCTATAAGCTTCGAGGTCGCAATAAAGCATAATTCCCGCTCTAACTACATAGACAGCTATAAATGCTGGCTCTCCTCACCGCTGTTGTAGCCACCACCAACACCACCAACACCACCACCACCACCACCACCACCGACAGCTAGTCAGTCAGCCGGTTGGTTATTCATTAGCGTAATCTTCACAAAAATCGCGTACACATAAAACATTTTTAATTAACACCGATTTAATTAAATACCATTTGCAGCTACAACAACAACAACAATAACCACATTAGCCTCAATAGCAACAATCGAGTAATAACAAAAAATTGATAGCAACAAGTGTTCGAGTGGCAAAGCAATCGCAGGCCAGCAACAAAACAGAAACAATGCAAAGCTGCGGCAATGAATGACTGAGGGAACGAAGANATTGTTAGGGGCGAAAGAGTGCAAGAAATCACAAAAATATGCAGCAAGGCAATCGAGTGTTGCACCGCTTACTGGCGCTATGGTATGGTTGTTGTTGCATGCAGTCGTGCAGACATTAATGCATGGAAAAATGTTCGCCGCTCGCATAATTCAAGGTGAAATGTTAGCAATTCATTGTAAATGCTCGCAAATCGTTGGCGAATCAAAAGGAAAAAAATAAAAAATAAAATTTACCACAAAGAAAATTATTTAGCAGAAATGCCCAGAGTACGTTCAACAGCTTAGTGCTGTTATTGTTGTTGTTGCATGCGCGGTAAGCAATTGCAATGCAGACAGACGGACCGCCAGCCAGCCAGCCAGCCAGCCAGCGAAGCAGCTGGCCTTACTTTCCAACATTTTGTTGGATTTTTTTATGATTTCCTCATTTTCTTGCGCTGCCAACATTTTCTGCAATACCATTGATGTTTTCCTTCTCTTCCACTCACTCCTCTTTCTGCCTCCTCTACGCCTGCTGCTATGGAAAAAATTAATTGAGCTCCGCTTGCGAAAGTCGTCCGCCGCTGAGGCTGGGGTGAAAATGTGGGAAACTCGGGAGTCGCTTTGCCAATGGCAGTGGCTCAATGGCAAAACGGCTGTCAGTGGCGCAAGAAAACAGTGCCATAAATTCAACTCCTGCAACATACGAGCCGCGATGCAAACTGTGGATAAGAAATGTAGATACTTTGCTGCAGATAGTGCCAACGTTTGCAGGTGCAACAA
>NW_016196170.1:0-2948 GCF_001687245.7 Rhagoletis zephyria | reverse complement strand
AAAATTAATATACCCTTGTGCACAAGTGCGCTCGGGTATAATTAAACAAAAGAATTACGAAAGTTTTTTTTCAGTAGCGCGGAACATACATACCTCCATACATAAGCAAGCAATGCTTATGCCACAGAAGGTAGCTTTCGGGGCTGACGGCTGTGACATTGATTAAAACAAATCTGCAAAACAATTTAATTATGGCCCGTAAACACAAAAGAACGGTGGACACAAATTTTGAAAGTGAGAAATTGACAAGGTCAACGCATACTAAGCATAGAGAATCCTATATCTTGATGATGAATGAAATTATTGTGAATATTTATACTTATTAGGCTAGTTAGGTGCGAAAAACTAAATCAACAGGAAATCAGTTTGGGACTACAGTGACAAAAAATAGTTGACAACCAAAACTAATGTCAAAACAAAATCATTGCTAGATCAGAATAGACATCGAAGAAGATACACACAATTTCTAACGATATAGGAAGGCAGATAGTACAATGTGAGCAGATATTTACTGAACAAACGAAGGACTCTAAACGCTACGCAGTTGAGACTGAAATAATCCGTTAAATTGGAGCAGACAGAAATGTTTAAATAGAGGCTTAAAACGCCTCCAAATAACAATCTAAGAATGATGACAGTAATGACAGTAACTTACAGGTGTCGATAGAAATTTAGAACCAGCAAAGCAAGCATGATCGTCGTGAGAGGTTCAGATCATAAGCATATTTGAGCTTCAGTATGAAAGAGGTCATTAGAGTAGATTAGATTTGAATTTAGGGAGCAAGTCACCTAGTCACCGCGATCGAAACGGTCTATTTTAACAAACCTCAATTTGACTATAGGTTTTCTTTGATCCACTTATTGCTAAGAAATCTCGCGACGTCCTTTGACTGCATGCCATTTAGGTTATGTGATTCTAGGTACAGTGAACCTAGGGAGCGACGTCTGGTCCCAGTCAGGGCTTCACAGTAGTAAATTATGTGCTCTGCTGATTCCTGTTCTTCGTTGGACAGGCTACACTGATCAGTAGTGACAAAAACGATGTTTGACAAGTGTTTCATTACCCTACAGTGGCAAGTAAGAAAACCTGTAACAATTCTTACTTCATGCCTACTGAAGTTAAGGAGTTCTTCGGTACTCCTTGTTGAAATATCCGGAATAAAGGACTGAGCCTCAGTTGTTCCTGTCGGAGAAAAATACCTTGAAGTTTTGTGAAGACATAGGTCCACAAAGCTAATACGCAGCCCTTCTACATGTTCTATAACCACTGAGATGAACCTTTCTGTAAACAGAAGAGCCTCTTTCTTGATTACAATGTGTAGGGAAAGCAGGTTAAGAAGCACCTCGAGAGCCGCGGTTGGTGTTGCTCTCGTCGCGCCAGTGTTGCCCATAACGGCTAGTCCTTATAGCTTACGCTGAGCTTGGCCTGCGTGGACTTCTGCCTTCATTCACCAGACGGGTGCAGCATAAGTTAGAATGGGTTTGGAGATGGCATCACACATCCACCATGTCAGTTTAGGTCTGATGCCCCAGTTCCGCCACATTAGTTTCCGGCAGGGTCACATAGAGGCCCTGGCCGTTTAAATACTTTTATCAAGGTGCGGATTCCATGAGAGTTGTCATCAAAGATAACTCTTAGATATTTGACCTCTTTAGAGAATCAATGTATCTTTTCTCCTTGAAGGAATGGTTCTAGAAATTTGTAACTTTTCCTCTTCCTGGAGAAAATGACTATACTAGTATTTAGAGTTCACGTTTAACTCATTGTTACTACACCAATTGGCGTCTATGTTCAGCGCATTCTGTAGGAGGTTAGAGGTAGTGACTTCGAACCTACGTCTGATTAGGATGAGCATGGCATCCGCATAGCCCGGAAAGTCGAAGTCATTTTCACTCCCGCTTGCAGGCAATCTTTCTTAGCTACGAATCTGAATCTCTCCTCTGCTAGAATGGATGCGATGGTTCGGGACTTAAGAACGTTTGCTATCCCGCGACATGTGGTTCGATGAACCCCCCCTGCGGCGGACGCAATTGTCAATTAGAGTGTTCCGTGTTATCTAAAGCGCCGTCCTCCAAGGACTTCTCAATTTTAATTGTTAGCCTCTGAAGAGCATTCATAGTTGTTGGTGTCTGTTCACAAGGGTTCCTAACTTCCCCGATGTGCCTGTCTACCATTCTCTCCATTGTTTTTATTAGAAAGGATGTTAGAATAATGGGTCGGTATGACTTTGGTTGGTCCGCTGGTTTGATGATACACAACACCACAATTGAAACAACGTAAGGAACAGAAAAAAAATCACACACAATCCTACGGTGGACAACAGAATTACCCAACGAAAATATGTTTCTGCGAGCAAACACTTTAACAAAAACAACAAAAAAAAACCGAACTATTGTAAAGACGCAATGAACCAGGCAACCAAATTGTTTACCAGTAAAATAATGTAGGAGCAGAAGAGCATTTTCATTTGCAGCCACTACCGCTCGGGGAAGCCTTCTAACAGTGATGCCACCACAACGTCGCCAGCCTGCATTTTCATCAATTAAAATTGAATGCAGTCAGCGGCTTGAGGGACCACTGGAAGCACTATGTTAAACCCCTCAAAATGACATATGCGCATAGAATTTTTACTGTTGTTTTCAGCCTAGATCTAAACTCGTTGCATTAGGTTGTCATCACTGCAATGCTAACATTTCGTTCACACAATGCAAGCGTCGCCCTCTGTCACTTACATACGTAGGTATGTATGTATGTACCACAACCATCATCCATCGAATCATTCAACCGACCAACTAACTATTCGTTTATATGTATGTATGTCTCTTTTGTTACCACCAAGGCTTGTTGGTCCACTGCATTGTTTTCTACGTACAACTGGTGGAATGAATGATTGAATGACAGCATAACTGTGCAAAATTGATGGAGTTTGCAAAATAGTTTCGTTGTC
>NW_016196169.1:0-2948 GCF_001687245.7 Rhagoletis zephyria | reverse complement strand
ATCGTGAGCTTAACTTAATCATTTCGCGATGAAAAGAATGCTTGAAATTGCACGGAAGCAGAGATGTGTTCGCATGAATACTCGCATAAAAAATATACTCCAATTTATGAACAAATCCGTTTTTTTAAAGAAATGCTGGAAAACTTGGACTGACAAGTAAAGTATGATCCTTTGCAATAAAGTCGTATGTTAATATTATTTTTTTTTGGTATGCACAAACATCATGAAATAGCGAAATTACAGAAATTCGTTTCATTCGGCGTTTGTAAAAGTAATTCTGCTATATGAAATTTCCTCAAATGTCGCTGATATCCAAATTCGTATTAGTTCAGTCAAATTTATTAAGTTATTCAAGCAAAATGGTAAATTTTTGTTGTCTGTATTTTGAGACATTTCTAAGAAAATATTTCTGCACTGTGACCGCTGAGAGATGACTGTACCTGCAAAGAGTGACGGTTTGATGTGCAGCACCGAAGCTATTTCGCCATGATCAATGACTTCTTTGGCCTGAAATTGAAGATTCTCATCCGTGTGAAGCATGATTTTAGCAAAATCAGGCCATATGCCACACAACGCGGTTATTTATGTATGGCATTCAGCGCGGGTCCAGAATGAAAGTACCTCATTCAAGGATTATGTTAATTAACATAAACATGTAAACATAGATATCGCTAGGTTAGAGTGAAAAGTTGCTAAGTCCCTATTTGAAAATTGTACAGGAGGGGGAAAAAACTTCTTATAGCCATTTTCTTCAAATATTTCGCAAAACTTTGAATACAACATTTTGCCTGCTTAAAGCAAAGAAAAACTCCATACGAATCAAAGGGATTCGATCTTTATTCAAAGATTCCGTACTATTTTAGCCTTAACGAATTTTTTTTGGACTTAGCAAATTTTCCTTTCATTCAATATAAACGAGAAAATATGAACAAGGACCTTTACCCCTTTCGCAACGATGCATTTTTCATTTCGCCAGCCTCCTGTATCAAAATATGAGTTTTCATAAAAAGTGGACTTAGCAGCTTTTCACTCTAAGCTAGCGATATGTTGTTTNCTTTCGCAACGATGCATTTTTCATTTCGCCAGCCTCCTGTATCAAAATATGAGTTTTCATAAAAAGTGGACTTAGCAGCTTTTCACTCTAAGCTAGCGATATGTTGTTTAATATTTCTGTGGCTTGAGAAAGTACTTGGTTGTTGCTATGAATATTCTTGAAGAAATACATTGCCGACCAAGGCACAGTAGAACAGCTGATTTCATTTTACTTTTTTTCAAATAATTTGGTCACGAAAATGTCAAATATTTTTAATTTCTTCTCATAAAAATTCTAAATTGTTGAAATCTATTTGCATGTGAACCCTTTTCCATACAAAAGAAGCTATTGAATAGCAGCTTTTGGAGATCAATGCTTCGAGAAGCAAACAAATTTACGTAAAATGACAGTGTTAGTCCAAAATTTGAAATAAAAAATTTCAGCAATATTTATAAATTCAGTGTATTTTTTTAACTTTACTCACCCAAGGTTAAAACGGATAAACTCAAATATGAGAGTGTTCATATGGAGAATTTTTGATTTTGATATATCTATTTTTTTTTCAAATCCAAAAAACGCTTTAAAATTAAATTTCTGTATTTGAATTTCAGACCTTACAGCTATTTACAGACCATAGCGAAGTTCGCTCATTCTCGCGTTAATCATACGCCATTTTACCCTAAAAACAGAAATTCCTTAGTGGTGATGAAGCTATAAAAACAATTTTACTTAACTAATCAGTTTTAGTGAAGCTAAATAATTGCGTTAAGAAAGCGCATGTTAATTTAGATAATTCGAAGATATTGTCGCATTGAAATATTTTTACATTAACACTATAATTATGTGAAAAGTAATGGAAAAAGATATTTACACAGTTGACATAAGATCCAGCATAAGCACCAGCTGTTTTAAACAGGTTGTACTGTCAAATATGAAGGACCTGAGTGCGATTCATATTGAGTAGCTTAGTGGGAATGAAAGGCATGCCGCTTTGCTTTCAATAAGTACTTCATGTGGTAGAGTTGTAATATGCGTCCGACCATATTCACTTAGTTTTTTAAAAGCTGAATTTTCACTTTGGAGATTATCTTCGAAATTATAAAAACAACCTTCGTCGACATTGGTGGATTAGAGTGCAATAGTCTTACGAGTTTACAAATTTATGTGGACAATTCTAATGCCAAAGTGGATGATGTACATTAGAGCGGGTCATAAAAGAAAGGTTGTTTAATGGCCCCTGCTATTTTGAAAGCTTACTTCACAAAGATTTTAGGATAGTGAAAATTTTCGCCCTTGACACATCCCAAAATAGACAGTGGAGTTTTTCTTTACTTTATTTTACATACAACCCGATTTTAGATTTAAAATTTAATGTTAAAAAGCCATATTTACATTATTACTTGCTTTAAATTTGAAATTTTTGGTAGTTAGCTTGCATTAGATTTTAACAGATAGAATTTGAAGTTTTCTTTATTATATTTTAATACCCAAATTCATAAAAAATAAAGAAGACTTTAACTGTTTTATAAATCGAAAATTTGTATAATGACATCACTTTTTAATTTTTTATGAGTAAAGCCATACGACTTCCACAAAATATTTTGTTAAAATATTAAGAAAATACCTATAAAAACTTAATTATTTTGATTCCATCATTGAAATCATTGGGGTTGTTCAAATAGCTACAGCTTACGTAAATCGTAATATTTTCCGGAATTATTTTTGCGAAAGTCTTAAAATATAATTTTTTATTTGCGATGGAAGGCAGCATCGATTTATTTTTATTTTTTTGTATGTAGAGTGATGCACCTAGTGATGTCAATGGCAAAAATACCTCGATGTATTTCCTCGATTTGATGTGTCGAGAAGTATATCAACAAATTTTTCGATACACCGAACGGCATACACCAACGCA
>NW_016196166.1:0-2948 GCF_001687245.7 Rhagoletis zephyria | reverse complement strand
TGTGATTGGGCGTCAGATGAGGCCTTGCACAGTGGGAAAGATTGACGCTGGCTGCAAAGAATGAGCCGAAGCTTTGAAGCTGGCACATTTGTGGCCCTAGCAGCAGCCGTTGCCGCCGCCGCCGTCCTTGTCGGCGACAGTGATTCGTCAGCAACCACTGCAGATCCGCTGTCTTCACTGTTTGCTTAGTTGGCCTGACACACCAAAAGTGCTGCTGCCAATCGAAACTTGCACATTACTGCAAAGGCAGCAGTAGCAGGAGCTTGGTGCACACAGGCTGTTGGCATAATTCGATTGGCCGAACACAGGGCACCGACACCGAAGCACCAACGACACATACACACACAAGTCAGTCAGTTTTGGAAGCTGCCACTGCAATGGCTGCTACCCGATAATGGCAACGGCACTCAGAAGCAGCAGTTGAGACAAAAAGAAAGTGTATGTGTTTGGGCACCCAGTGAGCCCAGATCTTCCAGCATCTATGGCGCTTTTGTCTTAATGCAATGTGTAAATAATCGATTAAATCCATTCTAGATTGACTTGTCAAGCGTTCAAATTTTGCCACTGCATGAGGGGAGAAAGAGAGAGAGAGAGACAACAAACAACTCGTCTGATGGCCTCCACGACTTTAGCCATCCAAGTGCCATCATCATCAGTTCGATCTATCATTNCACGACTTAAGCCATCCAAGTGCCATCATCATCAGTTCGATCTATCATTGGAACGCCATTTCAGTCTAGCGTCGCAGCACTGCAGTGCGTTGATGTGCGCATTAGCGTCGATGAGAAAACCTAATTAAATATTAACAAAAAAATATGTAATCAATCACCTAAATGGACGGACAACAGGGAGAGAAAGAGAGAGAAAAAAAGTGCTACAGTAGTTTCCTCATCCAATTGAGAGATCAACACTAGAGACTGCTGGACGGTGCTGTGCTCACCGGCAATTGGGAAACTGTACAACTGAGCCGTCGCTAATTTGAGTAGAACGTCAAGTTTGAGAGAAGCAAAAAAACTTCGAATAGCGTAGAGCAGATCTCTAAGCCTACATCTCTAAGATCGATGGCGTTCACTTGTGATCTCACTCATCGAAACCGACAATGTGTGCGTGTGTGTCTGGCGGTGGCTGTCTTCTGATAAATTTGGCAGACACACACAAACTCTGATCATGCCGCGTCATCGCTTCGAGCAAATGGCGACTTTGTTGAAGAGCACAAAGCAGAGCACAAAGGCAAACAGCAAGCAGCCAAATAACTGCCTGACTGACTGAGTGCATGACTAAAACTTGCCTAACATAAACATTACAATACTANCCTTCTGATAAATTTGGCAGACACACACAAACTCTGATCATGCCGCGTCATCGCTTCGAGCAAATGGCGACTTTGTTGAAAAGCACAAAGCAGAGCACAAAGGCAAACAGCAAGCAGCCAAATAACTGACTGACTGACTGAGTGCATGACTAAAACTTGCCTAACATAAACATTACAATACTATTGCATATTTAAATTTGCATATGTTTGGCAAAAGCGGCCTCATTCAGCAGTGGTTTGCGTCAAAGTTATCTGAAACAACGGAAGAGAAAGCAAAAGTGGTGAGCAAAAGTCGGCAATTGGAGCAAAATTGAGAGCCGAGAGAAGAGGCAGAGACAGTGAAAGAGACCACCAACTGGCCATGTTCATGTCAGGGGCAGGTTGGTGGTGATTGGCAACAGGCAAGAAGCGACTGCTGGTGCACACGGGCGCCAGGGTCGGCAAAAACAATGGTTTTCATGTAAAATGGACACATTGAAGGTTACCAACCGACCGGTTAACGGGGAAAGAGTACGACGGCAGAAAAAAGAATAAAGAGTGAAGCTGTGTGTATCTGCAGTGCAAAGCAGGCAATCAACTAATTGAAAATGTAGCTAATTGCATAATTGAAAGTGANGGGGTCGGCGAAAACAATGGTTTCCATGTAAAATGGACACATTGAAGGTTACAACCGACCGGTTAACGGGGAAAGAGTACGACGGCAGAAAAAAGAATGAAGAGTGAAGCTGTGTGTATCTGCAGTGCAAAGCAGGCAATCAACTAATTGAAAATGTAGCTAATTGCATAATTGAAAGTGAATGGCACTGCTGGTGGTGATGATGCTGTGCAGGAGAGACAAAGCTGGAGATCACTCTGCTCACTTGCCCTGCAGTCACGCCGCTGTCGTAAAAAATGCACAAAAATTGAATTATTGATGGCATCACAGTGCACTGGTGCTGTTGCTTTTGCTCCGGGTAGTCGATTGCCTGACGGGAACCGGCGACCGTGTGAGCCCTTCTCTGGGTCGGTTCAAGTGGAAGGCAAAGCCGAATATTCTTTGCCGATAGCTTCAGATAGAGGAGAACAAAAAACTAATAAACCGCGTGCCTTCCTGCTGAGTGTAAGGACGCGATAAGAGTTAATCTGCATAATTAATATTTGCTTTACAAGTAAGGGCACAGAGAGGGCAATCCATTGATGGCTGTTTCGAGTGTTCAACGCTGAACATTAAAACAAGCAAATTAAAATGCGGTACAGTGTTGTACAGTAGTAGCAGTACAGTGATAACTCAACAAAAATCGGCTTTCTACCACTCATCTGCTGCATGCCCAACAACTTAAACAGATCTAGCTATAAATCAGGCTGCAATACAAGCGAACAACTATTGCCGCAGAAAAACACCAATATTTTAGTGCCTTTTCTTCCTTTAGAAAAGCAAACTTATTGCGTCACTATTCGAATATAGCACAACACTGGAGAACANCACCGGCGACCGTGTGAGCCCTTCTCTGGGTCGGTTCGAGTGGAAGGCAAAGCCAAATATTCCTTGCCGATAGCTTCAGATAGAGGAGAACAAAAAAACTAATAGACCGCGTGCCTTCCTGCTGAGTGTAAGCACGCGATAAGAGTTAATCTGCATAATTAATATTTGTTTTAT
>NW_016196165.1:0-2948 GCF_001687245.7 Rhagoletis zephyria | reverse complement strand
CAGCAAGTGTGTGTGCACGCTCGCTGCCAAAGCCGGTGATTGTGGTCGTCGTCTGAATTCAAATCTCGGTCTACTCGGCTACTCTTTTCGATCACCAGACAATGCCAGCGCCGATGACCACCGACGTCCACCACCACCTACAGTTTTTGCTTCCTTTGTTCTCCGCCACTCGTCATTTACTGCTTTAAAGAGAGGTCTTGACGTCGTCTGCAGAAGAACTCGCGGAAGATTCCCACTACTTCTCATCGACACTGTTGCAGACAGCCTCGGACACAAAGGAACCCTTCTCTTTTTTTTTCCTTCTCCCACCGACTTTGTGATTTACTAAAAAGCGACATATCTTATCATATCTTTGCACACACAAACATATCCTCAAGGCACACATCATAATGGAGGTGATCCTCGGCAGCGACGATTCTGCCACTTTATCAGCCGGCACTGGCCGACATCGACAGTTGCTTCTGGAGGAGAGGCAACAGCAGCAGCAGCAGATACCACCGCCCTCGCCCCCACCATCACCACAACCAAAGACTTTGCAAGACGATAATTCAGATAGCTCTGAAAACGACGACGATAATCGCCAGCAAAGTGCACACTACTGTCAACAAAATAATCACCACCGCCACCAGCAGCAGCACTNGCAGCAGCAGCAGCAGCAGATACCGCCGCCCTCGCCCCCACCATCACCACAACCAAAGACTTTGCAAGACGATAATTCAGATAGCTCTGAAAACGACGACGATAATCGCCAGCAAAGTGCACACTACTGTCAACAAAATAATCACCACCGCCACCAGCAGCAGCACTATCACCACCACCACCACGAGCTTGAGCAGCAGCAGCAGCAGTCGAGGACCACCACAAGTTCAAAGATGGTCGAAGACGAGGTTTTTCAGGAGAACAACAACGACCTCCACCAGGGCACAGTTCACTCCTTTCGCTGCTGTCAGCCACCACCATCATCATCATCATTCCCATCACTCTCCTCTTCAGCCACCGCCACCACCACCGCCACATCATCACCCCCACCGCCGAGGCCATCACCCTCCTCCTCCTCATGCCCATCACCCTCATCTTTACTCTCAAACACATCACCCCCTCCTTTTAACAACATCATCGCCCAGCGGAAGCTGTCCGCCCTCGAGAACACCATGATCACCTCGCCGACGCCCGCCTCCTCGCCGCTGGTGCACCGCCGGCGTCGGCGACCTTCTTCCTATGAGGGTGATAAAGAAGAGGATAATCAAACCGAGAAGGAGCCGTTTTCACCACCGTCACCCTCATCACCACCTTCACCCTCATCAAGCCTCCTCGCCCGTCTCTCCGCCCCGGCCAGCCTGCTGCTGGTGGTGCTCGCCCACCTGCTGCTCTTCAGCCTCGCCGTCGCCTCGCTGAACAGCCTGAGCGCGCTGCTCGCCTCGGCGGGCGTCGACGCCCGCGTGGTGATGATCACCAACAACCACAAGCCGCTGGTCATCAGCTCGGCGCACGGAAGCGGTGGTGGTCATGGCGGCCTTAGCGCTCCCCTTCCGCTGCCCATTGCCCTCCTCCAGCAGTCTATCATTCGCAGTGGTAAGTACATGAGGGGAGAATGTTTCGAAGAGCGGTCGCTTTATTGTGTCGACTAATCGCAAAGCCTTTTACTCCTCCTCCTTCAACTTCAACGCACCCGAAGAGGATGAAAAGCCCTCGATTTCAAATTCAGGAAATTCTGCTTCAACATCTGATCACTCCTCCTCCTCCTCCTCCTCCTCCTCCTCCTTTGTCCTCTCTGAGAAGTACCGCGCGGCGAAGCCCCCGAAGCCCTGCAGCGGCAAGGTCTCCAGTGCCACGCCGAACGATCTTTCCGGCGGTTCTTCCGGCGGTACTTCCGGTCTGGGCGACCTGGGCGTCTGCATGTTCCAGTACGAGTGTCTGCAGTTGAACGGCGAGCCGATTGGCTACTGCTTCAACAGCTACCTGGTGGGCACCTGCTGTCTGCTGCCGGAGAAGCTGCGGCGGCCCATTCTGCTGGAGCAGCAGAAGCTGCTCAACAAAACTACGACCTCTTTTCCTGCAAACTCATCTTCATCGTCGGAAGCTTCGACCATCTCCTCGCTGGCCGGCGGAGTTAGGCTGCCCACTTTGCNTTGAACAAAACTTTAACCACTATTTCGAACTCCTCTTCATCTTCTTCGTCGGAAGCTTCGACCATCTCTTCGCTGGCCGGCGGAGTTAGGCTGCCCACTTTGCAGCCTGCAGCTTCGATGACCACTGTAAATCAGACAAAGAACAAAAATGGCTCGGTGGTCACGTCGCACTTTGTGCCAAACAACAACGGCCAGCTGGACCTGAATGAGGAGGAGAAGAAGAACGCCGTGGTGGGCGGCATTACCGCCACCACCACCACCACTGATGGAAACTCCGAAGTGTCAACTTCCAGTTCTAGTTCACCCTCTTCAGTGGTNTTCACCACCTTCTTCAGTGGTCTCGAACATTTTGGTCATTGGCAGTTCCACTTTCTCGCCTTCTTCCACCTCGACTTTGGCCTTGACGCAGTCGCCGCAGTTTGAGCCCTCCTCTTCTTCCTCTTTGTCTTCAGCTTCAACTGAGCTGGGAAGCTCCTCTTCAACCACTTCCACTTCCACCTCCTCTTCAAGGCTGCCCATTCTTGATAACGAGTTTGCTCCCTCTTCCTCTTCCTCTTCCTCTTCTCCCTCGAGCAGTGAACGACCAACTGAAGCAGCAGCTGCCGCCGCCTCGGTGGTGACTGTGGTCTCTTCCGGTCAGCCGTCGCTGACCACCACTGCTTCACCCCCGTTGCCAAAATCGTCACCACCTAGTCAGGCAGGACTTTCCTCTTCAACTTCAACATCAACTTCATCATCATCAGTGGTGACCACAACTCCGGAGTTATCTACTAACGTAACCGAGAAGCCCAAAGAAACTGCTTCAGCTGCTTCGTTGAC
>NW_016196164.1:0-2948 GCF_001687245.7 Rhagoletis zephyria | reverse complement strand
CATAGGGTTCTAACATTCATCGCTTTGAAGTTATCGAGATCGTCGCAGAAATAAATGCCTGGAGCTGATATTTTGCTGGATAGTTCCTCTCAGAGGACTTCAGGATTCATTGCGAACCGAGTCCACAGTCGTTGAAGTCGATACTGCCTTTAATAGAAATTACAGCTGGCGAAGGGACAGCGCAATTGGCTTGTCTGTGAACATGGTCAGCAAAGCTTCCTGAAGGCAGAGTAGCAAGGTTTTCCACAGCGTCAAGTGCTCCACTGGAGGTGGAGAGGGTGTCATCTTTGAGTTGTCTTGAGACAGTGTCGGAGATGACAGTCTGCCCAACTCCCGAGGTTATCGAGGCAATACCACCATCCTGCCGGAGGACATGGATAGTATTG
This sequence comes from Rhagoletis zephyria, assembly GCF_001687245.7. NCBI lineage: Eukaryota > Metazoa > Arthropoda > Insecta > Diptera > Tephritidae > Rhagoletis > Rhagoletis zephyria. The sequence goes on along the minus strand of NW_016196164.1, from coordinate 2,562 downwards.
GTGCCCGCAAGATCCGTTTAGGACCTTGCTACCAGTTGGGTCAGGATTGAGCTGGCCTAGCTTTGCCCCATGCTTGGCTCCAGAAGGGTTTTTTGATAAAGATTGGCAGGACCGGCCCAATGGGTTAGGTCGGTTTTTCTCGCTTACCCGATGCGGAGTTGGTACCCGTAAGATCGGCTNATTTTTTTTTTTTTTGAGAGAAGGAGGGGAACTTTTAATTGTACAACGGGCCGCTCACCCTGTGCCAGGACCGGATCTATTTCCATTTCCGAGTCGGTCAAGAAATCGAGGTTAAGAATTTCAAACACACTCTTGTTGTTGTGATTCTACTTCCGGCACAATTTCGTGCTAAATGAAATTTTTTTATGATATGAAGTTGGCCATTTCTAATAGATTCGACAAATTTCAGTATGAATTTTTAGAAAAAATTTCCTATTAAATTTTTATATAATATATTGTAAGTGTGAATTGGCTAGAAAATACCGCTGACTTTTAGCAGTTTTATTGTTGAAGTTGTCCGCATTTTTTCCATACAAAGTATATATGTTCGACATTTTTTTTTTTATATACGCAGACAAAAAGAGCAAAATCTTCAACAAAAAAAAAATATCATAAATCAAAGGTAGGTTCTAGCTACTTCAAACTTGCACTTTTCTAAAACTAAGTAGGCTGCAAAACTGCATGCTCCAATTTTATTTAAATAAATCGAATTGAAAAGCCCAAAACTTTGATGAAACTTTGTTAAATTTTCTTATAATAATAAATATTAAATTAACAAAATAAAAATAGCGAAAACTTGTTAAAATGTCGCGTCCCTACCACGAAGCCGAATTTTTGAAAAATACAGCAACCTAACCATAACTAACCCAAGAGAAAGTATTCATTATCATACATATTTAATTTTTTAAATTTTCTTAAATGTATGCTACCATATCCCTTCAACTCTGACACACTGTGCCGTAGCACAATTCTTATTTATTTCCATGGCATTTGAATTTCCCATTTTCGTCGGTTTTCCTTACATTTATGTATGTATGTAGAAATCTACCTACCCTACCGCTCCAGACGCTCACTGCACCACACATCTTGAAGCTTTAGCAGCTTTGTTTCGCAGAGTATTTGTACTTATTTTTTGCTCGTTTTCTTATTGAGCTGTTGATGTTAGCGTTGCTGTTGTAATAGTAGCTTGTGCCCATTTGTTGATTCAACATTTGCTGTCATTGCAATTGTTGCTGTTGTTATTGCCTTAGTTGCCATGTAGTTTTCATGGCTTTCCAGCGAAATTAGAACGTTTTCCTTGGTTGCGGCATGCCGGTTAGTGCAATTCTTATTGTTATACGTAGATATGCAGTTGATGGCTGTATATATATGGTTGTATGTTGTGATGTGTGATGTTGCTGTTATTCTCTTCTGGGTTTTTGTAAAAGTTCAGTGAAATGAACCCAACGAAGAAAAGTTAGCGACGGATAGGCGTACGGATGGTTAATTGCAATAGTTGAACGCTACACCAAGAAAGTATACAATAACAACAAAAACAATTGTAACAGTAACAATTAAGCCATGTTGCTGCTGCTAGCTCGTCGTTACTTGCGAACCGTAGGTGAAATGTGTGCCACACGAACGTTCACTGTGGAGGGAAGTGCAGGGAAGCGAGCAGAGGCAGGCACCAACCAACCAACCAACCAGCTAACCACCAGAGTTGGCCGAGATCAGCTGAAGATCAGCGCCCATAGCAACAATGATCGCTTGCGTTATGTGGTCTTTGACAGTAGCAACAACACTTGCAAACAAACAACCACAAAAGCAAGGCTGGTAAGAAGGCAGCAACAGATTACAATCAATGCAGTCAAGAGCTGCTGTGCCACTGTAATAGCAAATCGGGCTAAAATGCCTAGAAGAAAATAAAGAAAAATAGATACATATATGTATGTATGTAGTTACTAAGAGGCGTGTAAACGAGTCAAGAGTAGAGAGAAGGGGGAAAATTATAAAAATATGAATACAGTTTTAAAGCAAAAAATGGCAATTTTCTGTAGACGCTGCACGTAATCACTTGCGGCGTTGGTGAACAGTTTTTCATATCTACAGACACAAATTTATATATGTATATGCCTATGTACAAACATATGTATATGCATATATGTATATACGAAAAGATAAATGCATTTGCAAGACGAAAAAAAGGAAAACAGTCAGAGGGTTTTTAGTGTGTTTCTCATGACGTCTGTGAGACAAAAAAGGCACACAGTGGCAGTAGGTAGCAACACCGTAATCATTATCATCAACAACATGTCGTTGGCGGAGTAACATGATCAACAATAAGAGTAAAAAAAAATTTAAAAACAAGAAAAAGTAAAGAAAAAAATATTAAAAGAAAAACTCAAGTGGTAAAAAGCAGGTAAAATTAAAAAAAGTAGAAATACTCGTTATTATTCATTTTTTTTGCCAAAGAAAATAAAAAGTCTACTAATTGATCTTAACAATAATTTGATATGGGGCATTGAAAGGGCTAATTAAAAAAAAATTATTGTTAAGATCAATAAGTAGACTTTTTATTTTCTT
>NW_016196162.1:0-2949 GCF_001687245.7 Rhagoletis zephyria | reverse complement strand
TTGTTTTTTTTTTTTTTTTTTGAAGAAACGCTGCTTTTGATGGTTGAATGTCATGCGACTCATAAGTTAAACAATTTTATGTCTCGGGCACATCTTTTGAGCATTTAGAAAGGTGGATGTGATTTATTTTACGGATGGCTAATTTAATTTGCATGACATGAATAAATTTTTTGCGAATTCGGCGAATTCAGCTAGTCTAATGGGTATTCAGCGTATGAATTTGGTAATGAAATTGAAATGTGACGTCGTTTTTTTTTGGTATTCGATATAAATTTATTTTATTTATCGCTGAAAATATTTATTCAGCGCATAGTAAAAGTGCTTAGTTGTGGTATTTAATTTAACAAAGTTATTTCAATGATATTTTAAGCTTTTCCAAGTAATGTAATTATGCAACTGCAAAGAGTACAGTTAAGTGCATTATCGAAATGGCAAACCAAGTCTTATTTTAGCTGCGTACACAATGGAAGATTAAATTCAGAATTCAGCACAATCAAATTGTTAACAGGATTGCATTTCGAGTATTTCTATATCAGACAAAGCATATTCAGCTCACTAGACTTGTCTGATTTCATATAAAAACCGATTCTTCCGCATCCACGCACCATTTAAAGTGCTTTATCAGCCGAGTGCAGTTGTACCTACTGATTTTCAACTACAACATTTCCTAATTGATCTTATCAGTTTATTTGAATTTAAATTACCGAGAAGTGGTGTAAACCTCCTCTCATTAATTTTATTACATCCAGTTTAAATAAATTCAACACATTTATTCTTATGCCTGACAACTTAGTCCGGCAACTAACATAGGGTCAGCGAACAAGTGTAGCCGCCTTTGGTCGCGACTGGTAGACCGCTGGCGTCTACCGCATTGACGCCACGCACAAATCGAAGCGATACGCTGTGTCTGATAAGCACGGAAGAGAAAAGAGTTGATGCTTGTGCGCAACATTTATTGTTTGTTGCAGCAATGCGAGTTGTTTTCAAAGGCACGTGCAGCATACTAATAAGCTGAATGCGAAGTTGACACGCAACTCAAAGCAGTCGGTAAACGGTAGTGCTAGTGGGGAACATACAGGAATGTTGCTGAATAGCTGAATATGCTTTGCAATGCTGCCACACGTATTTTCGCATGTATATTTTCGAGCAGTGCAGCATTACAGCTGTGGATGGGTAAGTTCGTCATGCTGGCCAAATACGCATGCGCATACTTCATGCCATAAGTCACATATCGGCGCCGCGTCCTCTACTCCGGCTAGCGGCTGGCGAAATTGACATTTCCGCTGTTTCTACAAACTGCTGACAAGCAACATTACACCTTCGTTCGCAGGAAATATGGAAATCAAAAAAATGCAAGAAACTCATTCACTTCCAGCCGAAATTCCTCGCNGATTTCTATTTGCCTTTAATTAATTGTTGTGAGCCACATTGCGCAATGGCGCGTGAAATTCATGGGTTCGTTTGCGTGGTGATTGGCGGGAAGTCACTTGGGACGAAGATCGAAGGAGGCAGCTCATTTAGGTTAATGCATTGGAAATTGATCAGTTGAAATGTTTAAATTGCAATTTACTTCTCGATTTACGTAGATGAACTGAATGTGAATTGCTGTATTGAATACAGTAAGCAGCAGAGAGTTGTAAGCGTTTAATAAGCTAATTGTTTTCGAAATTAAATTTAAATGCAGGAGTTTGCTTATGATTACATATGGTTTAAGGAGTCAGTATGTCTTTTTATAACGAAAAATACTCATTCAGCGCATATTCAGCTCATTTAGAAATTTTGGATTTAAGTAATTAGAAGTTTATTATTAAGTGATGCATGTGGATATTTATATAGATTTCACTTAACTTAAATGACAGAATAATTCAGCACCTTAGGAACTCATTCAGCGCACATCTAGCTTTGACGTCTTAAATAAATAAATTCAGCTCTTTAGTAAAGCTGAATCTCAACAAAATTATTTATTTGAATAGGTAGGAAGTAATCAATATGTTTTTTTAAATAAAAAGTATACATTCAGCGCATATTCAACCCTTTTAGAAAATTTGAATTTTAATAAAAATTCGATTATCAAGTGATTATGAGAGTAATACATATGGATTTTTATATAAATTCACTTTAAGTAAACAACAGAATGACTTGGCACCTTTGGACTTAATTTAAATGATTACTGTCACATCAAATTAAAGTATGTGCAACATTTCTATGTTTCGGTCACGTGAAACTGTCAATATATTTCCCTTAAACTGAGTAACGCATTTCTCTTGAATTTGGTTGACAACAAAGCGGCATCCCGCCAATTAGGAGCAACAGAAGCATAGCTTCCACTTGTGTTTTACGAAATTTCGTCAGTTCATTAATTCAGCAATTATTGCTGCCCACTCTAATGTGTTTTGCCACCAACTCAGGCAATTCAGCGCATTCCGCAATCGTTTCAACAACTGTTAACAACTGTCAATCATGTCTTGAGCACCCACTCATTCACAAACGCACACTCAACTGACTTCAGCGCATACACATGCCAACATATGTATGTAATTCACTCTTTTTCGCTGTTCCCACGTTTGTTTTGATAATAAAATGCTAAGCTGCCATTAAGCTAAGGTAAATAGTTTTGTTTTGTTGGTATTTTCAGTTTAAATTAAAATTCATAGCCCATTCGCCGTCGATAAACCCAAATTCTTAAGGGCTGCGGTAGATTATGGCTGGTGATGAGACACTTCTTTTGGACCTATTAGCATTTTGTGACTGCGAATGTGGCGTTGGTTTGCCATTATGCGATTTTTTTGCAACTTTTGTCATTCTTTCATTACGTTTATGGCGATTAGTGCAGTTAACCCCTTTCCCACAGTCGCACCTTTACTTCAATTTAATTTTATTATTTTGGTTTTAGTATTAAAGCAAGGCAATTAAAACTATTCAGCGCGTGATAAATCAGCGAAGAGCTGA
>NW_016196161.1:0-2949 GCF_001687245.7 Rhagoletis zephyria | reverse complement strand
CGGAAATATTGCCACGTCTGACAGGCCCATTAGAGAACAAGTGTGTGTACTTATGTTGAGCGTGACAGCGGCAAGTTTGTATACAATTCCATTGGAATTTCAAAAGAAAAACGCAAGTGCCAATCGATAACAATGAATGCATTGAATTGTTGGCTGCTAATTTGTAGGTGGCGACGTTGACGTTGGATGGTGACTTATCGGACAGAATGACTACCGACTGACTCATAGACAACAATTGCATTGGTGGCAACAAATATTACAACAATAAAAATTACTTTTGCATATACGCGATAATTCCTGAGCGCTGCTGAAAACTGATGCAAATAACGGGCAATTACTTAGTAAAACAATGACAAATTTATGAAATTAGTGTGAAAATGTTAATTGAATGTGAACAAAAATAATGGCAGGGAGGTGAAAATATAATTAAAATAAATTAAATAAATAAATATATAAAGTAAAATAAAATTAAGATTAAAAAGACAGCAAATAAATAAGAACATTAAATTAAATAAAACAAAAGATAGCAAATTTATAAAAAAAATATGTAGTAAATATATTAAAAATAAAATGAAAATAGAATAAAATAAGAATAAATAAATAACATGAAATAGAAGCAAAAATAAAATAAAATACAGCAAAACAAATTCAAAGCAAATAAAATAAAGTATCTAAAACAAAAAAAAATCAATGATTTTAAAATATAAATCCAAAAAAAAAATAATAATAATTTAAAAAATAATTGAAAAAGTATATCAAAAATAACTAACTAAATTGGATTAAAATAAAACGGAATAAGATAAAATTTAATTTAAAACAAATTATATAAAATAAAGTACGTACATAATAATTAATGATATTTTGGTGCATAAATTTTTGCTTAGTGTTTGACCGAGCTTCCCCTCCACGTTGTGGTTTGCGGCCTGATATTATACAATTTTAAGCCGCCCCCGACCGGCAAATGTATTTTACTAGAAGCTTTTTCATGGCAGAAGTACACTCGGAGATTTTTCATTGCCTGCGGAGGGTCCACCGCTGGTAGAAATTTTTTATTATTTTTTTTTTCAAAAATCAATGGTATTTTTTATCAACTTGAAACTTGCACTTTTTGGTACTAAATTTGAATGGGCTATAAAAATGCATACATACCAAACATTTTTCTCAAAATTCTAAATAAAAGGTTTCAAATTTAGGTGAATTTTTTTAATCTCTGTACAAAGTTTGAAATGTACCTACAAGCCAAGACTGGTCAAAGTATTTCTGCCGCCACTATACATATGTATGTATGTTTCAAACGCCCTCCCACTTGTTCAAGTTATTTCCTTCAAGTTTTTCCTGCTTCTCCATTCTCCATTCACTGCTGGAACTCATTAAGCTAAGTACCCGCCGGTGTGTACCAAAATATTCAACCAACAAACAAGAAACCAACTGATGATATTGATTGTATCGCGCTACTGTTTGTTAACACAATTTTCGAGTTTTTGTCCAACAAACACCAATGGTAACTAATGTGTCCCACCACATACCTACCAGTTCATTATCTTATCGCATGGCAAAAGAGAAATGATAACTCCAGAAGCAACAAATAAAATAAATATTGCGCAACAGATATAGATATATATGCCAAAGTAGTTATGGCATTTCAAGACTGCATATAGCGAAGAAAGACACACTTGAAATTTCACATAGACAATAGATCAGCCTGTTAATAGAATGGAATCTTTTACGATTTTATATTCTAATTATTGGAACCAAAGAAAAGTCTGTCAGCAATGTTATGAAAAGGTTTTGTGTGACAATAGCCCTGGAAAAAAAGGTGATTTATCCTTTATCTAAGCTCATCTAATGAACAATTTCTTACTTGTTATTGTGCTAATGGAGTTACCGATCCCTTTCGAATTTAAATAGACCACTCTGATTCCCATCTGTGAAGCCTTTGCTAGGTCTCGAAAGATCGGTTTGCCAAGGGTGCTTACATCAGTTTCTATGATCTTATAACTCATGGCGTGTAAAGCAATTAGGCAATCGCCTATCCTATAGGTCGGCCAGGTAATCCTGGAGACTGCGCCATTTCGCTCAAAGATCTACGGCATTCGGTTAAGCACTGGACATTACCTATATGTGATGTACTACACTGTCTTCTGAATTGCCACCACTTCCTTTTACTAAAGGCTTTAATGAAATGGGAGCCTCAGTTTAGTTGAGAAAACTTCGGCCCCAAGTCTCCCTTCAAATTCGATTCGAGTCATGTTGGTTTCACAACTTTGTATTCTTTATCGAATCTGAGTGAGTGCCGGATGGATGGATATTGTAATTGTCGCCGACGTGCCTAGGACACTCGAATGGCCTGAAGTTCGCTCGAGCCGTGTGCCGACTTCTTTAAATCTTACTGCTTTATAGCTTTATAATAAGTTATAACTGCCACATTGAACTTCATATTCCATAAAAAACAAAATACAATGATCCACTGCAAAAATAAGTGGTTAAGAAGTAATTGAAAGCCCATTTATGGACAATGCATATTAATGCCTTAAAATAGTACGGCTTCAAGAAATTTCTTTTTTAATATATCTTTCGGTAATAATGAGAGCAAAAGCCTCTAGAAAAAAGCTTCAAATCAAAGTTACGACCATTAAACTCGATACCTAATAACTGTAATTAGAGCAACTAGAATTTCAATCTCAATTCATTAACACACATTTAACGGATATGACGTTCAAACCAGAGCGTTAGCTAGACATTCGCTTAGATTAATTTAAATGAGTTTAAAAAGGCAGTCTATGCAAAAAATATTCGTAATTGGAATAAACAACTCGCTTGCACGACAACGCGAAACGCTATCGACAACGAGAGTAAAACAGCAAACTAACAGAATATCATAGAATGGAGGTGTGTTGGGAGGGTTGGAAGCTTCTTTGTACATTTGTTTATAAATAGCTTACAAAAAAA
>NW_016196160.1:0-2949 GCF_001687245.7 Rhagoletis zephyria | reverse complement strand
AAATACCACCGATTTATGCGGTTTTTTCTTAGTTTGCAAATGGAGACCCGGTTTTTTACAAATTGACATTTGTCGAACAACTCGAAACCCGGTTTTCGAGAAAAGGCTAATAATCGAACACCCTAGTAGGCACCCAAATATTGTAAACGACATTTTTTTTATGTGGAAAAATATATTCCTCGAAACCGTTTTGTATCACTTTCCTTCCAGGAAATATCCAATAAGATATCGTTTGAAATATTTTTCGGAATATAATATTTTTTTTGCTGACAACTCTTTTGTCTAGAGCTTCACTTAAACTGAGCCAAATCTTAGCGTCAGTGCGTGGTAGTTGAAGCTGAAGAGGAAAATCCGAGAAATGGTTAACCAAAAATGGCAAAAATCATTTATGTAATTGAAATTCTCGAATTTTTATAACAAGAAATTTGAGAAATGGGATTTGCCCCTCTTACTTCTAGAAACAAACACTGCAATACCGCAATATGAAAAAGCTAATCCAAACTTTAGTTTGCTTTCATAATAAATTTTGCTAACTTCGCAATTTTCTTTTCAAAATATGTATTCTTGCAGATTTTGTTCTTCATACAGCAGAAATCTGCTGACTTTGATGATCACCTCAAAATTGCTTCCATTGGGAGCAACATTCCAACATAAATTTCGAGGGCAAATACACCGAACAGTTTTTGACACTTTAGATACCAGAAGCGTAATGCTTGAAACACATTAGGGGTATTCTCGAAGTCTTGCAAAGCCCTTGCCCGGTGCACAGATTGCATGGCAAAAACGGTTTTCATATGGGACAGCGTTGTAAACCGTGCGATCTGTGCACCGTGTAAGGGGTTTTCAAGACTTCGAGAATACCCCTATTGGAAACGTCGGGCGTACGGATCACTCAAATTATTTTAACACGTACTCTTATGCACATAATTATTTTGGCGACGACAAGGCAAGTGCGCTCCAAAATTCTCATATAAAAATTTAAGATTACCGTTAATTTCTTCATGATTCGATTATCGGACTTAAACCAAATTATTATGGGACCACCTGTGCGGTCCAAAGTTATGCGGTAACATACATAAAAAAGAATATATATCCCCACGAATTGGATAACCTTTCTCCTTTTTGTGAAGTCGGTTAAAAAGTGGCGTTGATTTTTTTAAAATGTTTGTTTTCCAGATTAAAAAGTTGAAGTTTTGATAAAAACTTATTAAATTTCCCTAAATTTTCTATAATTTTTTGATTTATATGGTTTTCGTTAAAGCTTGGACGGTATTTTTATAAAAAAATAACAAAAAAAATTTGCCCGAAAAACATTATGAATATTTAAAAAAATTAACAAGTGGTCATTTGTTTGAGTCACTGTATATTTTATCGCCTTTAGTTTATTTTACCTAAAAAAAAAATCATGTAATCGCATATTGTATGCGTACAATGGACACCTGCCATAGTTGGCGTTTCTTTTTTAACATTCGGTGGACCACAGTTTTCCACTTATTTGACGACGCTCTAACACACCCAGGTTCTGTGCAAGCTAACACAGAAAAAACTAAGTTGACAGCAGGTGTAGGCCAACATTTAGATACTTTATTTTTAGACTGATTCTTAATTGGATACTATTTTCTTCATATGCAAGATGTGCCAATTTTAATTACATTTGCTTACTAATTTTCAACGCAGATTGTGAAAAACACCTGTATCTTATCAGTAAGTTCACTAAAATTTGATTTGACTCATTGCTGTCCACACAAACGCTGCTTTTACCTTGGTTTCACAGTGTTCTAGAAATTTGTTATTCGTTTGATCAAATTGAAATTCTTATCTAGACACAATTGTTTTCGCATATCTGATTATATTTTCTTGCAACTTTTACAGTTGCTGATAATTTGCAAATATTTTAATGNATAAAGTAAAAACTATTAGTTTATGTTGAAACTGCTGCAGAGCAGAACCTTTCGTTCGTACTTACCATTACAGTGACCATTCGTACCGATTTTGTCGGGACAGTACTGATTTTGAGAAAATTGTTCCGTTGAATATTTATTAAAAGTCGGGACGTATAAATGTTCCGATTTTTCAGTGTTTTCTTTATTAATTTAATAAGAGTATCCTTGGACTCTGGCCCACAAAACAATTTTTCGCACAAACATGGCAGCACTTTCGTTATCACAAACACATAGAATATAAGGGAGTCATAAACATAGCCAGCATTCTTATTTTCTGTGATCTTACTAATACTAATAGTAATAATACTAATTCCCTTAAAAAATCATGGATTTGAAAAATATATAGATACAGCGGCGAAAATATAAATAGGGAAAATACATTTTTTGGCATTCTTTGGCTATTCCCCTTTCGATTATTTAATGTTGAATAATTTTTTTATGAAAGTGAAAGACTATGTAAGTCAAAATTTCAAATTTTGTACAAAAATTAGCAAAATTCGACAGTTTCATCAAAATTTTGATCTTTTAAATTAGATATGTACGAAACATTATGAGTATACACTTTTGTAGCCCATTCGATTCAAAGTGCACATTTTAATTGGCTAGGGCTTACTTTGTATGGAAGAAAATGCGCGAACAAAAAATTGCCAAAAATCAACGGTAAGTCTACTTTATTATACTAAAATTTAATGGTAAACATTTGTTAAAATCCGTCGAAGTATTTTAAATCTGCAACAAAGTTTGAAATTTTGATTTACATGTTTATTTAGGAGGTAAGTTACATACATTTCCATAAAAAATAATAATCATTTTTAAACAAAGCAAAGTGGCCAAAACTTGCTAAAGAGTCTGCCCTATTTACATTCTCGCCACCTTATATATGTGCGTACACATTTTTTTAGATAATTTTTCAAGTATTTTCTCTTTGTTTTATTTTAAATAAAACTGTATTAAAACATGTTATGTCGTTTTATTCTAAAAACAAAATTGTATGTTCCGACTCGAT
>NW_016196159.1:0-2949 GCF_001687245.7 Rhagoletis zephyria | reverse complement strand
ATAAGACATTGAATATGAGAGCGATTCTGCCAAGTGTCTGAAAGACAAAAGTCTTTCGTAAGACAATTGTCTATTCTGGCACTGTCTTGAAAGTTCTTTACTTTCGAAAGACTACATAGTTGTCAATTCTGGCAACTACGTGAGAGTTCTTTACTATCTTTCGAAAGATCTGCTAACCCGGAGGCCTTAGCGTTATGCTGTTCGCCTTTTATCAATAAGTTTTTTTTAATCAAATTAAATTAAAAAAACTTATATATTCTGCTTTTTAAAACAAAAAAAAAATATATATTAATAAGAGAAAATTAAATTAGAAAAAGAAAAAAAATTAAGCAAAAAAGGAGAAAATACACAGTACTTGAAAACTAAATTAGATTAAAAATATTTTTATTAAAAAAAGACAAAAAAAAATTATTAAAAAAAAATTAATAAGATCCTAAAAATTAAATGAAATAAAAAATATATTCTTCTTTTTAAAACAATAAAATCTAAATATTAAAAAAAAATAAAATTGACAAAAAGTATCAAATTAAATTTAAAAAAGAAAAAATGTATTTCTGAAGAAAATTGAAATGTAACAAAATAATTTTCTCATTTACATAATAAATTAGAAGAAAATTTAACTAAAAAAAATTATTTAAAGCAGAAAAAAATGAATTCCTAAAAATTAAATTAAATAAAAAAAAAGTTTAAAACAATAAAAAACGAACCATTAAAGAAAATTAAATTACCAAAAAAATACATACAATAATATTCTACAAATTCAATTAAACAAAAAATATATATTTATGTATTTCCTCAAAATAAAAAATTTGAAGAAGTCTTTCGGACTATCTTGCCATCTGTCTGTCATTTGTCTTACGAAATACACTCTATTATATTAACCAAAAATGGCCTGAATGGAACAACCCATCGATTAAGACACGCAAACTATCAGCTAAGAAAGCGCCAAGACCAGACGGTATCCCAAATCTGTCGAAAGTAAGCCTGAAATATTTGTAAGGGTGACGGTGGTACCGGAGGATCTGTGAATAGACGGTAGGAGGTTTAGGGCCGTTTTCACCATCTCTGGTTAACACTAATTTCCAGTTAAACATCATTACCGAAGTTGTCGACACAACGTTATATGTATGGAGTCAGTAACGTCGGTAACGATGTTTCTCTGGGGATTAGTGTTAACCAGAGATGGTGAAAACGGCCCTTAGTGGGTTAAAGTCTCACACTGCCTAGTATGGGGTTTAGGCTTTCGATGCTTCCTCCTCTGAAAAAAGCAGCACCTCGTGGCGAACAGTCGCTGCAGACTTCAGTCAGTNTTGGTTATCGCTTCTAGCACATGGGTTGCTCACGTTGCCCAGAGTGCACGAACGAGGACGCAAGAGTCAGGATTGAGTATAGTCGTCCAGTATACCCCAAGCATATTTTAAAAATCAAGTTTGAGCAAAACCAAAATTTCAGATGGTGAATTTTCTCTAAAATTGCTGAAGCTGTTGGCCAGTTTTATTATGTCATTAGGAATATTTTGAAGCATTAAAGTAATATTGACAGCAAAGGAAATTCTTCCTCTATTATATTTTAACAGGGGAATTAAAATTATTTATTTTCATCAAGACGTAGCCGGCATTAAGAAAATGTAAGTAGGTACTACTATTTTTTATGCTACCGACCTGACCAATCGACAGAAATTTAAAATAAAATTATATTTTACGACTCAAATCTTAAATTTGCTTAGCTGATATAGCGGACGCCCAGCAGGAGCTAGAAGCAAAATCCAGTATGGCCATTGCTTTTGTGATTTGCTGACTCGCCATTTAATTGATAAAATGGCAGGATTTTGAGTGGTTAATGTTTAGCGCGCTGACGTACAGACACTTGCCGGAAATCAAGTGATGTGAATGAAGCATGCGGCAATCACAATAGCCATTATGATTATGATTAGGAATTTTCACTGACATTTGCACTTTCCATTTCTTTATACAAAATATATATTGTATTTATGTATGTAAACAATTTTTTCCTCAGCAACAAATAAAGCAAAACATCTTTGCTTTTTATTGGTTCCAGCGATGCCATAAAGATAGCGGTTGCAGCAAATCATATTCTCTTTTGCATACGATTACCCAGTGCCGGAACCAAGATTTTATTACGGGGGTGGTTTGGATTCTTACTGTTGTCACCTATGTATTTGATGTAAAGAGAATTAAGACAGGGTTATTGCCTTCGATTTGGCTAAAATTTTGCACACAGCCTTATTTTATATTTGAAAATGTTTTTAAAAAATTTTCTTAAAAATTATGGGCATAGCAAATATCGATAAAATAGTAAAGTTGGGTCAAGAAAATTCTTTATAAGTTCAATACTTTTTCTCTAATTAAAAAACTGAGGTATTTTGGAATGATAATGAATATGCCTGGGGCATGACTATAAGAAGCAGCCCACGCTTTGTCCTACTAAAATAAATTTTATTGTCAATCCTTTACAATTAATAAAAATGCTTTCGAAGACGAGAACCCGTTATTGTGAATTTTGGCTGTTCTACCAGATTCGACAGCAACGCCAGAACGCACATTGTCCACGAAGTACGATTGGTCAAGAGCGTTTGAATGGACTTGCATCATCAAATATTAATTACACTTTCGGTAAATGAAATACTGCAAGAGTTAAAAAAAACTGAAAGAGTGCGGAATAATAGATTATGGAAATATTTCTTTCTAAAAGCTGTATGTGTTTGAAGCTTGCATATATGCGTACATTCGGTATTTTGAAAAGTTCATTGAACATCACAAAAAAATTCTCCCGATTGAATACCAATAAACCCCTATGCCCCCTCCTAAAAAAATCCGTCACTGCTATTGCCTTATACAGGCGCTATGCAAATGCTTGAGGGTAAGTAGAAATCAAGAATAATCACAACAGCAGCAATTGCTGTCACTCCTCCATATCGCACATTGCTTT
>NW_016196158.1:0-2949 GCF_001687245.7 Rhagoletis zephyria | reverse complement strand
TCTCAAATTTAGTGACTTGAGATGAGACTGAATTACTGAATCCCATGGTTAGTCAATGAAATTTCATGTGCGGCGTTGGCACATAGAGAGATTATTCGCTTAACAAACCCGAGCACCCTGGTTCAAATCGCGGCTGGCGCAAATTTTTATTTTTATTTTTTGTAATGTGACTAGTAGTCTCTTCATAGGACATGATCGAACAAAAGCGAACATTTCATTCCATATAAAGAGATCAAAAATTGTATTAGTCGCATGTTCCTTTGCGATTGCTCCCGGGGTCATCCCGGGTTAGTCGCATTTTTTGCAGGGTACATATTTGCTTGAAAATAGCTCGGAATGAAAATTATCATACTTTAGACAAGTCTCCGTAAAAACGATCACTTGAGCTGTAAATGCAAAGCTATTAAGAAAAAAAGAATTTAATTTTGGTAGTGAATAATAAGACCGAACGAATTAGAATTCACGTCTGTAATGTTCCTATGGTATTGCCGTTTGAGTTTTTTGACTTCTTTACTGCTGGAGGTTCAATATTTGTACCACAGAATGTTCAGGCCAAAAAGAAAGATCAAGTACTCTACCAACATATGCGTCAGCAACTAATATTTTAAAAGAAGAAATGCCTCTTATATTTAAAGTTAAATTTATAAACTTCGANTACTCGAACCCAAACCCCCTCGACCGGCAGCCTAATGCTTTGACCACTTGGCCATTGCGACTATTCGGGCGGCGCGGCAAAAGGCATACATAACCGCTATCAGTTGACTGTCTGTGTTTGTTTTCACCATACATTTTTGTTGAACTTTTTGTGACTCTCCTACTGAATCAAATCATCTCAAGTCACAAAAATAGTCACTAATTGCTAATCTCAAATTTAGTGACTTGAGATGAGACTGAATTACTGAATCCCATGGTTAGTCAATGAAATTTCATGTGCGGCGTTGGCACATAGAGAGATTATTCGCTTAACAAACCCGAGCACCCTGGTTCAAATCGCGGCTGGCGCAAATTTTTATTTTTATTTTTTGTAATGTGACTAGTAGTCTCTTCATAGGACATGATCGAACAAAAGCGAACATTTCATTCCATATAAAGAGATCAAAAATTGTATTAGTCGCATGTTCCTTTGCGATTGCTCCCGGGGTCATCCCGGGTTAGTCGCATTTTTTGCAGGGTACATATTTGCTTGAAAATAGCTCGGAATGAAAATTATCATACTTTAGACAAGTCTCCGTAAAAACGATCACTTGAGCTGTAAATGCAAAGCTATTAAGAAAAAAAGAATTTAATTTTGGTAGTGAATAATAAGACCGAACGAATTAGAATTCACGTCTGTAATGTTCCTATGGTATTGCCGTTTGAGTTTTTTGACTTCTTTACTGCTGGAGGTTCAATATTTGTACCACAGAATGTTCAGGCCAAAAAGAAAGATCAAGTACTCTACCAACATATGCGTCAGCAACTAATATTTTAAAAGAAGAAATGCCTCTTATATTTAAAGTTAAATTTATAAACTTCGATATTGCTAGTAGGTGTAAGATAAAGTTTAGAGCGCACGTAATGAATAATATCAGCTTCAGTCAACGATGCATGAAGCCTAGATACAAAAACGGTCCTACGAGGCGCGCCGGAAGTCACCTCTCTTTAGGAGCAACAGGTGGAATTCTAGATGTTGTAAACGAAGACATTGTCAGTCAAGGGGCTGTTAATAATTCTAGGACCGTAAGCCACAGATATCGATGCTATTTCATTGGTAATAGCTGCAACACTTGTAACACTAGGGGCTACCGAAGAGCGAGTAGATGAAGTTGTTGGAGTTTGAGAAACAAGCGGTGAGCATAATGAGGTATCGGCAGCCCTAATGTCACTAGAGACTAACAAAGTGTCCGTAGATGTAGTTTGTTGGAATTACAGTAGGAGATTTCTTAGCAATATCTGCCGCGGGAGTATTCAAACCAGTTAGCGAAATAGATTCCACAGGCGTAAGAGGAGAACTTTGCACCATACTTTATAACATATAAGAACTTGGCTGAATTTCTAGATTGCACTTCTTCCGTTTCGGCGATTCGGAGATTACTTTCAGTTTTTTAAATTGAGCTTCCATGGTCTTAAATCTTTCTTGAAGATCGTGAAATCCAAAAAAAATATTATTGAACTCCTTCTGAGTTTGACTCATAAAAGCACGAATATCGTTTTCTATGGTGCGGCAATCATAGCAAGTCCAATTTTATTAGTAATTAGATCCACAACACGTCCACCAATATGTCCCATACTGGCGCAGGCGACGTGAGCCATATTATCACAAAGCCAACAGCTGGCATATGTATCACCTCTGGTTATTTTCTTTTGGTTGGTACACTTCTTAAAACAACAATCCAACATAATAAACCAATAGGCAGAATAAGGGTCAGCAAGAATAAAAAGTAAGAAGCAGTTTGTTATTTGTTATTTGCTTTGTGTATGCCAAATATACAAGGTGAGTACACCAACAAAACAGAGCCATGCGAAATCCAGAGCGGTCAGCGAACAGTAAACACAGCAGAGTGTAAAAAAGCACTCAAAGATCAGCAAATAGCAGCAACTGTTGCACAGTTGATGTAAATTTTTTATACTGTTATTTCCACACTTTTAAATGAGTAAATCGCATTAAAAGTCACTGTCTTTATCATTTATGAATGTGGTTAAAAGTAAATTATTAGTAACGAATTTATGAACGATTAATGTGGCTCCAAATGAATCGAAAATAGGTTAAATAAACGCAGCGCGCACAGGAACACGACCACGCTACTTGACAGCTATTAAGTATTTGTTTGCTTATAAACGTGTATTCGGTTACGAAACCATCCCGTCCCATGAATGGGTTATGCGCTGGGTTTGGGACCCGCCACGTAAAAACAGGCTCCAATGTAAACTAGACACAAAGCCTAGGATGAGAACCCCCCTTTTGATGAC
>NW_016196157.1:0-2949 GCF_001687245.7 Rhagoletis zephyria | reverse complement strand
TAATGCATGAAAATCCTAACCTCAAAAAAATCACCCGTTATATAAGTACATATGTACATCAAAATAAAAGTTTGTTAAATTGTTTGAAATTGGTTTTGCTTAAATATCGATGTAAGTTTCGATGCATCGATGCGAGGAAAAACATCGATGTATTTTTGCCACTGACACCCCTACTTTCGATTTACGAAACTTATCCTTTCCAACTGAACACAGCCTAATGGATTGTAATTAATTACATATAGAGAAGCGAAGACAGTGCGCCTCTGGAACTCGCCCTTTCAAACCGCCTGTCCAGCGCGATATCCAGTGATCCTGCTGCTCGGGATCTTGTCCATTCCGACAGCTGCAACAACTGCAATAAATATATACGTAAAAAAAATAAAAAAATGTCTAGACATTGCCGCAGAAATTTTAAATTTATTGGTAGTTTGTAAGATTTGAAATCTCATTGTAGGTTTCGATAGAAAGATTAATATACAAAAAAAAAAAATCTGCCTTAAACTATTACCCGGGATTCAGTATTTCTGATAACTTCAGCATCCCTTGCACATAATAAGTATATTGCTGGTTATTAAAAAAAAAAAAAAAACTATTTCATAATTTGTTCCCGCGCTTCTTTTCCGCTACTCATTTCTCCGTGAAACAATCGATGGGTAATGAAACGTACTTAACAAAAAACAGTACTTGACATGGTTTCCGAGGCTAACCTGGGGGTATGCTCTGTATTGCGTTTCCTAGACGAATTTATGTAGGGTGCTGGCCGAAGTACAAAAACAAAAACTTACATGCATTTTGTTTTTGCTTTCGGCACATAAAAGTCAAAATTTCAGCCATTCTTCCCTTAAGGAAGAAAAGCGAAAGAAGCTTTCAACACTTTCACTTTTTTCTTCAAAGCCTTAGTTCATTGAGTCCATTAATGATCATTTTATTTTTAAACATTAATAGGAGTAGTTTTAAGATTTAATGAAAGTTAAATAAAAATATAAAGTTTTTAAATTGAAGTTCCTTATAATTAAACCGCATAGCAAAAAGGGAACGACTGTTCACATTACGCAAATTGCGGTTATGATTTACACGTTTCTGAAAACGTCAAAGCGTACGATCACAAAAAGTCATATTGGCCTTAAGTAGCTACAATAACAATACACATACATACATACATGCATAAATACTTTCCTGTTTTATAAGAATTAATAATTCCGATGGCGTATCTGCTTGGCTAATTTTTATATTTATTGAATATTTAAGATTCCGTTTAATTTCAGTGAAGTTAAAAAATCGAAAAAAACACTCTCTTCTTTACCTGCTAGATTTTTAATGCTGTTATGCCATCTTTATTAAAGGAGCTCGAAGCGATATACTATTGAATTACATAAATATGTATCTGGTTGTGCCTTTGTAACCGTATGTGTGTGCTACGAGCTTAAGGCGCCAGCTACGTCCACGAAGACACAAACTCAAACAAAGCTTAATCGATTAACTTTTCTTTATTTGTGTTTCACTCTTCTTAGGGACGATTAATATTTTAATAAATAATCACATGGCACCCAATGATAGCCAACCATAGCTAATGAAGCTGTGACCCATTAATAATAAAATAAAAATATTTAAATCCAGAAGCAATGCGGCATTTAAGTAGTTGTTTAGTGCGAAGCTAAATTCTTTTGAAGTCGCTTTGATGGCTCGCCACATTGATGGTTCTAATGCCAACTTTCTTTTATTAAGAAGATAAGCGTACAGTGCCAGAAGCGTTGACTCGCCCACTCCAATATCGAAATGAAAATAAGATTACTTTGCTGGGCGGAATGCAAAGAGGTCGTTGACATTTTCTCCTGCTTAAGCGCTTAGATTCTTTGTGATCTGCTGGGTTATCGTATTGGTTTTTATATCCAAATATTCTCGCTGAATTAGCTCGCAGGCAAACGCTTAATTTATTTAGCTAAACAATTTCTGCAAATTTCTTGTGGACATGTCTTTTGAGTATCGGGACCACTAAACGATTTTTTGCTGCTCATTGTTCAAAAAACTTTCATTCTATTATCCACACTCAGCCCACACCTTGAACGCCAATTCTGAGCAGCTTTCATCGTTTTTTGTTTTTGTTTTTATTTGTCTGTAAAAAATAACTTCATAGCTAAGTAACTACGGGAAAAAATTGTGAAGTAAGTAGAATGGTAATTCTTGACCGCAATTCAACGCATATTCTCGTGCTGAATGCCAAATAAGCATACAGTTGACTCAATTTAAATATCTTGGAGATCTCTGACGTGTATACATGTCCACATACATATTATTGTATTTATCTAAGACGACACATACCTACATACATACATACATACATACATATACTCCGCTTCACATTGTTTTTCTCCAAGAACTTAGCTTATGTCTATACCCGTAAGCATCGGAGAAATTTCGCTTTAATCTCACTTTAAAGAATTTTTGATTTTAAATTTGTAGAAGTAAATAGCTGCATAGTATAATTTGTTTTCATGATCATTTTATTGCACAACACTTAACACATATTTAGTTGTTAGATAGTTATTTAGTATTATTTGCTTCTGGTACACCCCGCCCGCTTCACTTCCTCAGATCTGAGCTTATATGTATCTGTATTTTTGGGCATCGGCGAAGTTTCATTTTAATCCCATATTGAAAAATGATCAGTTTCAAAGAAAAGTGGTGAAACACCTGAAACACCTTACCTTAGTGAAAACACGTTCCACGTTTTATCAAACTATACGAAAATTATGCTTATTATTTCGATTCACTTGAATAGGCACAGTGGCTTTAACACGAGCAAAGCACAGAAGAGATTGAAGCAACAAAAGCATACCATTCATTTTAATTCTACCAAATAACACATTTAGTATGGGATAGTACCTCGCTAATTCCAATGAATGGAAAAAGGAACAGTCCAGCGCCTTCGTCTTGGTCTGCAGGCTGTAT
>NW_016196155.1:0-2949 GCF_001687245.7 Rhagoletis zephyria | reverse complement strand
GGGGGGTTTTTTTTAAGAATAACAAAATTTCTATAAAAAATAAATAACATTAAATAACAAAAAACAATATGTTAAAACTTTTCAATATGTTGTGCGCTTATAATTATGACACGGGGTGTAGATATTGTCTATAGAGTAAAAAAATATTAAAAATCACCAAAGTACCTATGTCTATAGCCAAGTTAGTTGCATTCATAGTATTTGATTTTGAATAACAATTGTAAAATATTTTTCAAAAAATAACTAAATCAGTATGTATAAAGACTTGCCGAAATGCAGATAACCTTTTCATTAATTTAGAGAGAATTTTATAAATGCAGTGTAAGGCGATTTGAAAGCTGACATTTCTGCGAGTTAATCTAAAGCACTTGGGTGACCGAACTTAAGGGTTTTAAAAATTTAATAAAAGATCAAAGCTTGAATATAAAATTATGGTTATTTAGACAGCTTTAATTTATAATTACATACTTTGAAAAAATTATGTAGAAACAATTTTATTGATTCATAAATATTTTAGCCAACCCAGTATTCAGTGAAAAAAAAGAAAATAAGAAACAAAAATATTATGGGTATTCATTTAAATGCTTAAATGCTTCGTAAACGCGTAAATCTCGTAAATAAACCGGTTTTCCATACAAAATAAAGTAAGTTTACGAGGTGTAGATGAATACCCCTATTTTCGATGCAAGAATATTATAACCTGCTTAGTACCTCAGAATTTAATAAAAAAGTTTTGGAAATAAGTTTAAAAAAATTATTTTTTAAATCAAATACACCAAATTAAAGAGAAACCATTGCAACTTCTCCCGGAGAGCGAGGCCGTTTTTCTAAGAAGGCAGAGGTGGTTAGGACATATGTACATAGTATATGGTCAAGAGAAGAGTACATAGAACCCTGCCCCGGGAGCTATTCTATGATGCATAGAGTCCCTGTGGCTAGATTCAGTGCTGTGATAAGCTGAGGGCACATTGGATCTGCTGGTCTCAGTGCTTACCCTCTTTATGTCAATCGATATATTTATCTAATCATTTAAATATATTTCTTACAATAAAAAATAGGGGGCAACCCTACTCATAATTACAACCATTTATTATATTATTATACTTCTGTAGGTGGCAACCTTACGCGATAGATAACATTAAAATGCAAAAAACATTTTTTGAATACAAAATTTCATCAAAATCGTTAAAGCAACTTCCGAAAAGTCTATGGATATAAATTAAGGCGGGTCAATTTGTATGGGAGATTTTTTCGACTATGCATGTATAGCACAGAAGGATTCTACGTGTAATTCTAAGCAAATTTGCCGAAGAAACCATGGGTCTAAAATCAATTTGGAGCTTGCCAAATTGCGCGAATAGGGTTCGAAGAAAACGGGAAAATTTTCACTGTACGCGCATAGTAAAAAAAAATGACCCGCCCTAATATACATACATATGTACATATTCATATATACAAGATTTGCTCGTTTAAAGTAATAAGATACATAGTTTATAGGCAGATGAGAGCAAAATGTATATTTTCAAGGAAATTAAAAATTAACTAAATTTGAAACATTAACCATTGTTTTGTGATGATTTTTGAAATGATTTTTTTAGCTTTGAAATAAAAATTTGTATTTCTTTTTCAACACCTGCGAGATTTTGAGTTACCAATTGTTTGGATCGCCCTTTTGTGTGAAAAACGATTGTCTCTTTCAAAGCACAACATTTTGTAATTGTTTTAAATTTGTTTACTAAGTTTTCATATTAATAAAATGAAATGAAAAAAATTAAATAGAAATTTCGTATGTATTTATCTATGTTTTATCACCAGGGATCAAAAAGAAGAGTTAAATATGAAGATATTTTTTGGATACTTGCAAAATCGTTATTTTCTTATTTTTATATTTTCGATCAACAATGACCGTTAAATTAGAATTTTTATTTATTTTTTTTTGACAATTTTTGAGNCCGATTTACATATCTTAAGATCTAACGGTCATATACATATACATACATATAACCGAAAAAATAGAAATCAAAAATTTGCCGAAACAATAAAATATCTATAAAAATAAAGATTATTCTTGATCGAGAAAATAAAAATCATAAAATAACGATTTAATTTGATTGGAAAAATAGAAAAGCAGTTTTAATGGTTAAATTATGATTTTTGTTATAAAGATCATAGCTGTTGCGGTCCCCGATTATAACTTCAAACTTTTCCAATGAATTTTAGCAGCGATGAATCTTTAATGTAATGAATGTGTTCGCTGTTTCAAAAATCTGCAATCTTTTGAGATTGTAAATTTTTTAAGCACACTTTCACAAATTGTCGAATATATTTACTATAATAAATTCCTGTGATTTTTAAATTATTTGGCTTGAGTATGACATTAAAAAAAATATATATATTCTTTTTATTAATTTTCATAATTTTCGGTAATGAGGTTTTAAATTGGTTTCGAATTTATAGTCTATTTTCTTGCTCTGAACCTTTAATGTGGTGAAAATACAGAGTATATATCGTCATCATCAAAGCAAAAACTGTGCTCGAATCGTCACATACGAAATCGTATTACTCGCCACGTAAAAAAAAACATTTTTAGGATTACGACATACGTGAACGTATTCTTCTTTCGTATGGTTTTCGGATGTTACGATTCGAGCCCAGTATTTGACATTTTTTACGGAGTGGTGTTTTTTCAATATTTCTTTAACTCGCTCTCAGATGTTCTTCCTTACTAAAATTCAAAGTCAAGTCTTAAAAATACGAGATCTATAAGCAATTTAATTACAATTTTTTAAAAACATTATTTTTTATTACTTTTAATTTTTTTCGTTTTGAAATTTTTGGTGAATTTATGTGGACTTTTTGCTGTGAGTCTCGAACACAATAAAAGTGATTGCTATTTTGAGATGATTTTTATACCTTTCATGAGCATGAAATGGTATTATAACTTTGGTC
>NW_016196153.1:0-2950 GCF_001687245.7 Rhagoletis zephyria | reverse complement strand
CGCCACCCATCGAAAACAATTATTCTCTTTCGTGTACGTACATATGTATGTATGGTATGTACATATGCAAGTTTGTATGTATGTACATATGTAAATTAAATTTTTTGGTTCCTTTTCCCAAGGAGTTCTATAGTCTTAAAAGTGCAACTGAAGTCAAAAAGCGAGCGTGTAAAGTTGAGCGCCACATAGCCATGAATACATATGTATCTGCATATGAGCGCAAATAGCTACGCTTTGCTGTGCTTCTCATCGGCAAGTTTATTATGTCTTCAGCAACTTTTAATGTGCTTCTGAATAGTATAAAGTAAGAGTTTATAGCACAAAACAAACGCACTACTTTATTGTAAGTTTGTGTGTTTGTTGCTCTTCAGATGACTTGCGGTACTTCATTAAATTGCCGTTATTGTTATAATAATAACACATTTACAACTTCATAGCTGATCCTACCAGTTTTATGAATATAAACAATTAATCCATCTGTAATTGCAACAACAAAAGCTCATTGCAGATTATGAGTGAAATGCGTTTGTAGTAGATGAGTACATAAATGGAAATAGAGCTTATGAATTGCAAGAACTTATTTTTAGATTTGACACCATTTTGGGGCCTTTGGATTACGTATGAACTAGCAAAACGACTTTTGATAAGCTTTGCGATTCAGTCGTAACTTTTTTAAGTAGAATTACTTATATATGTATATGTATATTCAGCCTTATATTACATTTACATTGAGCCCAAATGCGTCATTTGGGCGAGAAACCTCAAATGCGAGGCCAAATCACGCATTTCTCCATACAAATTCACATTTCCAGAATGACGCATTTCGACGCATTTACACAAAATCACGAAACAAATGCGTTCCAATTGCCGTACTATTTTATTGAACGCACTCAGAAACAANTCAAAAAATATTTTTATAAATACATAGCAAATGAGGGTACTCAGGGGTACTTTTTTATCATCTACGGAATAACTATTTTATAGTTCATTTGATAGAGCTTTTTTAAATAGCTATACTTTTAAAACTGTTACACGTATACAACTTTAAATTGGAAATTTCCAAAACCAAAATCTATTTGCATCCTTATCGATCGATAAGTCTTAAGTATGTGTGTATGTGTGTGAATATTTTTTGTTTTTTGTTTTGAGTGTTAACACGCGACCGCGAGCATACACGTGAAAAAAACATAAGTATGTATGTAGTACATATGTATGCAAACCCAAACCCACGTAGAACGTCCCAGTCGCGCGTCACATCTGTTGAACAGATTTCAATACCAGAAGACTGGCGGTAGCGGCAGGCGGAAAATGTGGTGGCGTACATCACCAAAATAAAAGTTAATTATTTTCATAATAATAATGAAAATAATGTATGTATACACTCAGAGTGGAGAGCAAAATACGCGTAAAAAAACACAAAGGTATACATATAAGTACATACATACATATCGACGTAAAAAGTGAGGGAGACGAGCAGCCGTCCAAAAACGTAAGAAAACGCTGCCACGAAAAAATACACAAATATGTATGTATGTATGTACAAGTAGTGTATGCATCCCTGCTCATCATGACAATGGGAGCAAACGCATGACGACAACTTAAATATTTATGGCGCAACTGTTGAATTCAGCAGCCGGTATTATGGTAGGTATTGTGGCTGAAAAAATGGATCCCTTTTTAGGATAAGTACTTGCTTGATGGCGCATTGCCCTATTGCGAGCATCGCTACAAGCAAACTAGAAAACCACAGGTTGATGTTAGATGTCAATTGTTGTACCTCTGGGGATTAAAACGGTATCCACATTCGTTTATTTGAGTGTCCAGGCATAGAAAGTGAAAGATCACTGCACCTATTGATGCTATTTTTATTAGTAAGTAAGTAAATACTTAATGATGCAATGATGCCCTCGGCTACATCGAATTTCATTTTGATTTATACGATTCTCACTTCATTTGTAATTCGAGACACACTTGTCACAAACGATTACAGGCAAGCATAGTACATACAAATACGTACATTCATACATAATACATAGTAAAACTGCACGTGCGCATGCAGGATGTACATACTACAGATCGCGCCAACTGCACCAGTGATTAGCTGATCACGGCAGATCATCATCAAATGCGAGTATCTTGTTTGCAGTTAGCATAGCAACGCTTGGAATTAGGTACTGTTCAGTAGGCGTGTCTGCAGTTAGTAGACAATTTTTTTGTTGGTAACTCAATTAACAAGCCCCTATACTGCTGCGCTGCAACTCATTAACTTGCAACACACACCTTGCTTGCATTTCCGATCTTACCTTCCGCTCGAAGATGAGCAAACTGATCATTTCCTTTTTGGATTTTCACTCAAAGTCAAAATTCTAATGCCACAACGCAAATGTTTTCCTGCCTTTTTGTCTGTCTGTATTTCTACTTCATGTTTATGTTTGTGTGTGCTTGCACTGCTTACATACATACATACATATGTGCATAGTTACATATGTGTAGCATTTACATAAGACTTACATATTTAGCGACATGGTAGAGCCAATAAAACTCTTTTATTTGAAATTTTAATGGTGTATTTGACACCTCTGGCAGGTAGTAAAATTCGTAATTTCACACTCGCTGTCGCTGCTTTATATTGCAAAGCCATTATTGCCACTACCAAATGGCAGATGGGCCAATGGATAAGGAGCGCTACGCATTGCTGCAGATTCTCGTCTCGCTAGCAAGGCATCGTGTTTTGATTGTTACTTCCTGAAAGGACGACTGCTGGTTTTTCCGTTTGTTCATATGACTTTTGAATGTCAAATTGGTAAAATTAAACAAAAGTCAAGGGGAATATGGAGATGCAGAAAATGATAAACATAAAAGTAAGAAAAAGATGAGAATGAGGATACCGCTAAAAGTACTGATGAAGATAGAGGAAGAAAGATTAAAATAAAGGTAATTATAGAGAAAA